>NW_026893242.1:0-82647 GCF_033815535.1 Pezoporus flaviventris | reverse complement strand
TGCTGCGCCCTCCATAGCGACCGCTATGGGGCAGCAAGGGGGGACCCCGATATAGGGGGGAATGGGGGGGGACTCAATATAGGAAGGGCATGGGGGAGACCCCCAGTATAGGAGGAAAATGGGGGTGTCCCCCAATATAGGGGAACATAGAGGGGACACCCAATATAGGGGGAGCGATGGGGGGACCCCCATATGGGGGGGCATGGAGGGGTGCCAATAGAGGAAGGGCATGGGGGAGACCCCCAATATAGGGCTGGCATGGGGGGGGGATGGAAACAACGCCTTGCATGGGGCACCAGGACTCTGTATTGGCCATGCTGGGGTGTGTGGGGGGGGCACACACAGGACAGGGATAGGGGAGCCCCCCCCCCCCCCATAGGGAAAGGGGAAATTCCCAAGAAACGAGGCCAAACCAACGGGAATTAAAAAAAAAAACGGCAACTTTTAATCCCCAACTCCCCCACAAAAATATACCCCCCCCATGGGTGAAATGGGAATAAAGGGGGGGTCCCATGTGCCCCCCCTTCCCTTTATTACCCCAAGCAGTGGGTTAAGGCAGGGGCACACAAAGCTCCCAGTTACTGCTTGGGGGGGATGACGATGGTGATGATGATGATGATGGAAGGACCCCCCCCTTTAGGGGACTGGGATGGGGGGGGGGGTGTCCAATATTTGCCCCCCCAAACTAACCCAAAAGGCCTAAAAGAACCCAAACTGCAGGGAAAAGCATCCCCTGTTTGTATAGGATTTAATGGGGAAGGGGGGGGGGCTAAAATATCCTCTTCCTCTTCAGGTAGGAGTCGGCGTAGTGCCCCCCCAGGCCTTGGGAATGCTGCCCCACATAGCAGCCCTTGGGGCTGGGCTCCAGGGGGGGCAGGAGCTGGGAGAAGCTTCGCTTCTGGCCCCCCCCCGGGCTCTGAAAGGCAAAGAGAAAGAGGGGGGTTAACGGGGGGGGGGAATGAAGGGGGGTTATGGGGTTTGGGGGGGGGGGGGCTGTACCTTTGCTTGGCTGGGGGGGGGCAAGGGGAGGACGGCGTCTGTGGGGCCGGATGGAGGCAGCCGGAGGGCCTGAGGGGGGGAAGGAGGGGGTTAAGGAATGGGGGGGACCCCATTATGGGGGGGGTAAAAGGGGGTATAAAGAGGGGGAGGATAAACATGGGGGGGTATATAAAGAGAGGGGTATAAGGGGGGCAAAAAGGGGGGGTATAAAGGGGGGAGTGTATAAAGGGGTGGTTTAAAGGGGGGCATAAAGGGGGGTTATAAAGGGGGGGTATAAGGAGTGGGAGTATAAAGAAGAGGGGTACAAAAGGGGTTATAAAGGGGGGTATAAGGGGGGATAAGGGGGTGTATAAAGAAGGGGGGGATAAAGGGGGGCGATAAAGGGGGGGTATAAAGGGGGGGATAAGAGGGTATAAAGGGGGGGGATAAAGGGGGGGGATAAAGGGGGGGGGTATAAAGAAGGGGGGGGATAAGGGGGTATAAAGGGGGAGGATAAAGAAGGGGGGGATAAGGGGGTATAAAGGGGGGGATAAAGGGGGGGGATAAAGGGGTATAAAGGGGGGGCTCTCACCTTAATGTGGCTCTGCTTGAGGCCGGCCTGGAGGCCGCTGGTGAAGTAGGACGTGGGGGAGCCTGAGTAAAAGAGGGGCAGGGTGGGGGGGGGCCCCCCCCCGCGCTCCAGCCCGGGCGAGGAAGGGAGCTGCAAGAGGGAAGGGATGAGTGAGGATGGGGACCCCCAATTCCCAGTACCCCCCCCCAATCACATGCTTGGAATTGGGGGGGGGGGCATTACCTTGGTCCTGCTGTGCCCAAACCCCCCCAGGATGGCTCCAGCCTGGTCCCGTGCCTGGGGGTAAATCCGGGATCCCAAATCCTTCCCATAGGGATAAAGAGGGTTAAAAAGGGGGGGGCTTTGATCCCAGCCCCCCCCAATTTAACCCCCCCCCCCCGTTACCGGTTGGCAATCAAAGGTGAAGGCATCTGTGGGCAGGGGGGGCTGCGGGAGCCGAGCTTTGGGGCTGCCCCCCAACCCCCCCGGGCTCAGGTTCAAGCCTTTGGGGGCAGCACCTGGAAAAGGCCAAAGAGGGGGTGGAAAAAGGCAGAATTGCACCCAAAAAGGGGGAAATTCCAGGATGGGAATGATGGGGGGGGGCACTCACCTCCTAAGCTGGGCGGTGGCAGGAAGCTGGGCAGGTTCAAGTAGGGATTTAGGGGGATCTTGAAGTCTTTGGGGGGGTCCCCCAGAAGGGAAACCTGCAGGGAGGGGGGGGGGAACAATGGGGGAGTCCAATGGGTGCTGATGGGGGGGGTTGGGTGCTGCAGGAGCAGGATTGGCCACCCCCCCCCCCCCCACTTCCTTACCCCGGCTCCGCTCTCGCTCGGCTTCGGCTTCTGGAGCCCCCCAAGGACGGAGCCCAGCAGGGCCGGGGGGGGGAGCCCCTGCAGGGCCTGGGCGGGGGCAGGGGGGGCGGGAGTGGGGCGGGGGGGGGGCAGGAGCGGCCCCCCCGCCCCCCCATCCCAATCCATTCCCAGCGGAGCCGGGAAAGCGGCGACGGGAATGGGGGTCCGGCCCTGGGGGACCTCAGGACCTGCGGGAGAGGAGGGATGGCAGCGGGATGCATCCCAAGGGATAACGGGGAGGGGAAGAGGAGGGATGGCAGCGGGATCCATCCCCATCCCAAGGGATAACAGGGAGGGGAAGAGGAGGGATGGCAGCGGGATCCATCCCCATCCCAAGGGATAACGGGGAAGGGAAGAGGAGGGATGGCACCGGGATCCATCCTGATCCCAAGGGATCTCCTGCTCTTACCGGCGGGGAGCTCAGGCAGGATCGGGCCCGGGGGCTGAGCCGGAGCCAGGGCGCTGTGGGGCCGGGAGCTCAGCGGTGCCTCCCCCAGGATTCCCGGTCTCTGTTAAGGATAATGGGAAGTTATCCGGGATCATGGAAGTGGGGTGGAAGCACGGGGTCCATTGGCACCCAAGTTATCTGGGATCATGGAAGTGGGTTGGAAGCACGGGGTCCATTGGCACCCAAGTTATCCGGGATCATGGAAGCGGGGTGGAAGCACGGGGTCCATTGGCACCCAAGTTATCTGGGATCATGGAAGCGGGTTGGAAGCACGGGGTCCATTGGCACCCAAGTTATCCGGGATCATGGAAGCGGGGTGGAAGCACGGGGTCCATTGGCACCCAAGTTATCCGGGATCATGGAAGTGGGGTGGAAGCACGGGGTCCATTGGCACCCAAGTTATCCGGGATCATGGAAGCGGGGTGGAAGCACGGGGTCCATTGGCACCCAGGGTATCCGGGATCATGGAAGTGGGGTGGAAGCACGGGGTCCATTGGCACCCAAGTTATCCGGGATCATGGAAGCGGGGTGGAAGCACGGGGCCCATTGGCACCCAGGGTATCCGGGATCATGGAAGTGGGGTGGAAGCACGGGGTCCATTGGCACTCACTGGCTCGGGAATGCCGTGTTCCCATCCCGACCACCCTTTACATGGATCCACTCTTCCCTCTACCCCCCCCGGAGCAGCCTGCCCCATCCCTTGGGACCAGAGCCCGGCTCCATGCCCTTGACAGCGAGCACCAAGCCCCTTCTCCATCCAAACCCCCCATCCCCATCCCGCTTGTCCCCCGGGGCATTCCCGGTTACCTGCGGGCCTCGGGGCTGCAGCAGCAGCTGGAGGAGCGCGGTGGCCAGCGCCGGGTTGCTCCCCAGGGGCACGGAGGGGGCGGCTCCCAGGATGCCTGGCGGGTGGGGAACATTCCAGAGGCCTGGAATTGCCTCCCGGCAGGGCGCTCCCATGGGATCCCCCCCTTTTCCTTACCCTGCTTCCCGGCGGGCAGCAGCGGAGCCAGCAGGAGCTGCAGCGACGCGGGGTTGCCCAGGCTGCTCAGGATCTGCAGCACGCTGGGCTCCGGGAGCAGCCCCTGGCCGCGGGTCAGGGCCTTGGGAATGCAGCAGGATGAGGGAGCGCCCCCGCCGCATTCCCTAGGGATCGGGGGCCCGTTCCCACCACCCCCAACCCCGGGGAGCCGAGGAATGGGAGCGCGTCCATAGGGAATGGATGCCAGCCTTGGGAATGGCAGCGGTGCACGTTACCACGGGGAGGGGAGCAAGGAGAAGGGCAGGGAAGGAAACTGGGAAAGGGAAGGAAACAGGGAAAGAGAAGGAAAGGAAACTGGGAAAGGGAAGGAAACAGGGAAAGGGAAGGGAATGAAACTGGGGAAGGGAAGGGAATGGAACTGGGAAAGGGAAGGGAATGAAACTGGGGAAGGGAATGGAACTGGGAAAGGGAAGGGAATGGAACTGGGAAAGGGAAGGGAATGGAACTGGGAAAGGGAAGGGAATGGAACTGGGAAAGGGAAGGGAATGGAACTGGGAAAGGGAAGGGGATGGAACTGGGAAAGGGAAGGGAATGGAACTGGGAAAGGGAAGGAAACCAGGAAAGGGAAGGGAAGGAAACCGGGAAGGGAAAGAAACTGGGAAGGGAAAGGAAGGGAAAGGGAAGGAAACTGGGAAAGGGAAGGAAACTGGGAAAGGGAAGGGAAGGAAACTGGGAAAGGGAAGGGAAAGAAACTGGGAAAAGAAGGAAACCGGGGAAGGGAAGGAAACTGGGAAGGGAAGGGAAAGGAAGGGAAAGGAACTAGGGAAGGGGTGGGAACTGGGGAAGGGATGGGAACTGGGGAAGGGATGGGAATGGAAGGGAAGGAAAGCGGGGAAGGGAAAGGGGAACGGGGCGGAGGGGAGCAGGAGCCCCACCGTCGCCTGTGCCGCGGTGAGCGCAGCCAGCATGCTGCGGCCGGGCGGGCCGGGCGCGCAGAAGGAGACGCGGACGTGCTTCCCGGCGAGCGCGATGCCGTCGGTGGCCTCCTGCACCAGCTCGGCCAGCTCCGGCGACTCGTACTCCAGCACGGCAAAGCCCTGGAGCTGCCCGTCCTGCCCGTAGGCCAGCTGGGGACAGGCGGGTGAGCAGCCGGCTCCCGGCGCGTCCCCCCCCGCCCCGTTCCCAACGGGAAGGCCCGGCTCACCTGGCAGAAGGCGGGCGCGCCGGCGGCAGAGAAGCGGCGGCGCAGCTCGTCCCGGTCGGAATAACCGCGGGGCAGCTGGTCCACGCACAGGCACCGCGAGTGCAGCAGCTCCGGGGTCAAGTGCTTGGCGTCCATCCAGTGCACGTAGAGGGTGCGGGTGCCCAGGCGGCGGCCGAGCAGCTCGAGCTTGGCTCGCGCCGCCGCCTCCTTCTTCATGTACTCCACGAAGCCGTAGCCTTTGGAGTGGCCGCTCCGGGCGCTGTAGACCAGGAAGCAGCGCTCGAGGCTGCCGAAGGGGCGGACGAGCTCCTGGAACTGCTGCTGGCTGAGGCGCAGCGGGAGGTTGGCGACGCAGAGCAGGGCCTCCGGGCGCTGGAGCTGCACCGAGAGCTCGCGCTCGCGCAGGCGGCTCCGGTGCAGGCGGGCGATGGCCGCCTCGGCCTGGTCGCGGTTCAGGAGCGTGACGAAGGCTGCAAGGGGGCGGGGGGGGAGTGAAACGGGGATGGGGGGCAGAGGGTAAAGGGGGGCAGAGGGAGCTGGGCTGGAAGGGAATCGCTGTGGGATAAGTGGGGGGGGATGTGACCAAGAGGGGAAAAGCAGCAGGGAACGGGATTAGGAGCATCCCGGCTCCAGGCAGGGGTACCACAACTGGAGCATCCAAAGTGTCTCCACTGAACCCATCCCAGTGATGCCATAGGGAAAAGTGGGGGTTTGGGGTGAAAGCTGGAGCTGGGTTGGAAGGGAATCGCTGTGGGATAAGTGGGGGGGGATGTGACCAAGAGGGGAAAAGCAGCAGGGAACGGGATTAGGAGCATCCCAGTCCGACCTCCGGCTCCAGGCAGGGGTACCACAACTGGAGCATCCAAAGTGTCCCCACTGAACCCATCCCAGTGATGCCATAGGGAAAAGTGGGGGGGAAGATGGAGCTGGTTTGGAAGGGAATCGCTGTGGGATGGGGGGGGGGGAGGTGAGCAAGAGGGGAAATGCAGCAGGGAACGGGATTAGGAGCATCCCAGTCCGACCTCCGGCTCCAGGCAGGGGTACCACAACTGGAGCATCCAAAGTGTCTCCACTGAACCCATCCCAGTGATGCCATAGGGAAAAGTGGCGGGGGGGAAGATGGAGCTGGGTTGGAAGGGAATTGCTAGGGGATAAGGGGGGGTTTGAGGCGACCAAGAGGGGAAAAGCAGCAGGGAATGGCTGGGAATGGGCTCAGGAGCATCCCGGCTCCAGGCGGGGGTACCACAGCTGGAGCATCCCCAGCGCCTCCACTGACCCCATCCCAGCATCCCGGCACCCGCACCGGGACGAGCTCCCGGCTCCGTCCCCAACTTCCCGGTGCCACCCCCTTGTCCTGTCCCTGCCCAAAGCCCCGGGCTGAGCATTCCCAGCCCCGCTCCTGCACTGGGGTCCCCAGATCCAAGGGGGGGGGGGGGGTCCCAACGCCATGGATTTGGGATCCCCGGGATCGGGATAACTCACCGGTCCCTTTGCCCTTGTCCACGAAGCAATACTTGAGCTTGTAGTCCCGGAGCAGGTCATGCACCTCCTACGGGAACGGGGAAGGCCGGGATCGGCGGCTCCGTCCCGGCCCAGTCCCTGCGGAGCATCCCGGCGCCGGGATAACGGGAAGAGGGGACGGGGCACAGGGCCCGCGGTGATCCCACGGGATACCGGCAGGGACCCGGCGGGGGCCGGGACCCGGTACCTGGTTGCTCACGTCCGCCGGGAGCCCCCGGATCAGCAACTTCCGGCGGTTCCGGAACTGCCGGGCGCTGCGGGCCAAGCGGCTCCGCACCTCGGCCCGGTCCAGCGGCGGCAGCGCCTCCTCCGGGGCCCGGCCTAGGCCGCGGCCTACCTCCGGTACCGGAGCCTCCGCGGGCCCCGGTACGGACAACGCGGCCGCCATCTTGGGCGCTTGGAGAGCTTAAGCGGAGGGCTGCGATAGAAGGCGCTGTCTCATTGGTCGCGACAGCCGAGGCGCGGAGTGTGCGAGGCGGGGATTGGGCAGAGCGACACAAGCGGAGGCGGGAGGAACGGGGCTCGCTATTGGATGGAAACGGCTCTTTTAGTTTGTGTTCCGCGCTCTGATTGGGCAAAAGGCGGCGAGCCCAGCGCTCTGATTGGACGATTACCGCGCTCTGATTGGATGATTCGCAAAAGACCCCGCAGCCCTATAACCCCCTATAGAGACCCCCCCATAGGGGTTCCTGACCCCCCCGCCCTATAGGGCCCCCGAACCCCCCTACAGGCCCCCCATAGACCCCCCCAGGAGGCCATAATGGAGCTGGTTGGGGCCATTACATCCTTTATTGGGGGGGAGAAAGGGGGGGTCCCCCCCACCCCACCGCCCCCCCCAACCCCACCGCCCCCCCACGCCCCCACTGCTGGGGGAAGGGGGGGCAATAAATAAGGAGGAGCCCCATAGAGCAGTGCCCCCCCCTTAAAGTGCCACAGTCCTGGTGCTGAAGCCCCATTCATTGGGGAGGGGGCCCCCCAAATTGGGGGGGGGGGTGTCCTCATCCTCCTCCCCCCCAAAGTCTCATTCACAGTGTTCGGCCTCATCCCGGCCCTGGGAATACCGGGAATGGCGGCATCGGGATGCAGGAACCCCCCCGCAATGCAGTGGGATGGGGAGCAGAGAGGGGGTCCTGTCCGTCCCCCCCCGCAATGCAGTGCGATGGGGAGCAGATCGGGGGGGTCCCCGTTGTGTCCGTGTCCGTGTCCCCCCCCATCAGCAGAGGCTGAAGACGGAGGGCGCCTGGTCCCGGTATTTCTCCTGGAAGCTCCGGAGCAGGGGCACGAGGTTCTGGAACGCCGGCCGGAACGAGGCCTCCGCTTCCCAGCAGCTCCGCAGCAGGCGGTAGAGCTGGGGGCAAGGGGGGCGGATGGGACCGGGAGCGGCACCCCCCCTTCCCCTTCCCCTTCCCCCTTTTCCTTCTCTGCCCACTTTTTTCCCAATTTTCCCACTTTATTCCCCACTTTTTTCCCCTTTTTCCACTTTTCTTCCCCACTTTTCCCAATTTTTCCCCAGTTTTCCCCCCTTTCCCACTTTTTCCCCACTTTTTCCAATTTTCTTCCCCACTTTTTTCCCCTCTTTTTCCACTTTTCCCCCACTTTTTCCCCACTTTTTCCCCTTTTACCACTTTTTTCCCCTCCCTTGGCTCCACTTCCCTTTTCCTCCCCGCTTCCTTCCTGCCCTGGGGGGCAGCACAGCCCAGGGGGACAGAGACAGAGCTGGGCACATGGACACGGACACACGGACATGGACACATGGATATGGACACACGGACATGGACACATGGATATGGACACATGGATATGGACACACGCACATGGACACATGGACATGGACACAGGGATATGGACACATGGATATGGACACAGGGATATGGACACAAGGACACGGACACAAGGACACACAGACAGGGACATGGACACAGGGATATGGACACATGGACATGGACACAGGGATATGGACACATGGATATGGACACAGGGATATGGACACAAGGACACGGACACAAGGACACACAGACAGGGACATGGACACAGGGATGGAGGCCCGCGGGGCAGCATCACCTCTGCCGGGCAGTCCCTGGGGCTGGGCAGGCGCCGGCCGCGCTCCAGGACCTCGATGAGCCTCAGCACCGTCATCTGCCCCTGCGTGGCCCCGATCAGCTCCAGGAACTTCTGCGGGATGGGGGGGGGGGAACCGGGAAACCGTGACCCCGGGATCCCGATCCCGATCCCAATCCCAGCCCAGATCCTGATCCTGATCCCAATCCCGATCCCAATCCCAAACCCAATCCCAGCCCAGATCCTGATCCCAATCCCAATCCTGATCCCGATCCCAATCCCAAACCCGATCCCAGCCCAGCTCCTGATCCCAATCCCAATCCTGATCCCGATCCCAATCCCAAACCCGATCCCAGCCCAGATCCTGATCCTGATCCCAATCCCGATCCCAATCCCAAACCCAATCCCAGCCCAGATCCTGATCCCAATCCCAATCCTGATCCCAATCCCGGTCCCGATCCCAATCCCAGCCCAGATCCTGATCCTGATCCCAATCCCGATCCCAATCCCAAACCCAATCCCAGCCCAGATCCTGATCCCAATCCCAATCCTGATCCCGATCCCAATCCCAAACCCGATCCCAGCCCAGCTCCTGATCCCAATCCCAATCCTGATCCCGATCCCAATCCCAAACCCGATCCCAGCCCAGATCCTGATCCTGATCCCAATCCCGATCCCAATCCCAAACCCGATCCCAGCCCAGATCCTGATCCTGATCCCAATCCCGATCCCAATCCCAAACCCGATCCCAGCCCAGATCCTGATCCCAATACCAATCCTGATCCAATTCCCGACCCCGATCCCATTCCCAATCCTGATCCTGATACCAATCCCAGTCCCAGTCCCATTGCCGACCCCATTCTTGATCCTGATCCCAATCCCCATCCTGATCCCAATCCCAATCCCATTCCCGATCCTGATTCCATTCCCAATGCGGATCCTGATCCCAGTCCTGATCCCATTCTTGATCCCGATCCCAGTCCTGATCCCATTCTTGATCCCGATCCCAGTCCCGATCCCATTCCAGATCCCGATCCCAGTCCCGATCCCATTCCCGATCCCGATCCCAGTCCCGATCCCATTCCAGATCCCGATCCCATTCCAGATCCCGATCCCAGTCCCGATCCCATTCCAGATCCTGATCCCATTCCAGATCCCGATCCCATTCTTGATCCTGATCCCAGTCCCGATCCCATTCCAGATCCCGATCCCAGTCCCATTCCCATTCCCGGCCTCACCACGGGCGGGCTCTGCCCCCCGTCGCAGCGCGTCAGCAGCTCGTAGAGCGTCACCCCGAAGGACCACACGTCCGAGGCGTACGAGAACTTGCACTCCTTGAGGCACTCCACGGCGTACCTGGACCGCGGGGCACCCATCGGCACCCATCAGCACCCATCAGCACCCATGAGCACCCATCAGCACCCATCATCCCCCCCAGAGCGGTACCCACCAGAAGACGGGGCTGTCCCCATCCTCCCGCACCCGGTAATAGTCACCCATGAGCACCCATCAGCACCCATGAGCACCCATCAGCACCCATCATCCCCCCCATAGCGGTACCCACCAGAAGACAGGGCTGTCCCCATCCTCCCGCACCCGGTAATAGTCACCCATGAGCACCCATCAGCACCCATGAGCACCCATCAGCACCCATCATCCCCCCCAGAGTGGTACCCACCAGAAGACGGGGCTGTCCCCATCCTCCCGCACCCGGTAATAGTCACCCATGAGCACCCATCAGCACCCACGGGCACCCATCAGCACCCATCATCCCCCCCACAGCGGTACCCACCAGAAGACGGGGCTGTCCCCATCCTCCCGCACCCGGTAATAGTCACCCATGAGCACCCATCAGCACCCATGAGCACCCATCAGCACCCATCATCCCCCCCATAGCGGTACCCACCAGAAGACGGGGCTGTCCCCATCCTCCCGCACCCGGTAATAGTCACCCATGAGCACCCACGGGCACCCATCAGCACCCATCATCCCCCCCATAGCGGTACCCACCAGAAGACGGGGCTGTCCCCATCCTCCCGCACCCGGTAATAGTCGTGGCCCTCGGGGATGGCTTTGGCCAAGCCGAAGTCCCCGATCTTCACGACGTGCTCGTTCTCCAGCAGCACGTTCCGGGCGGCCAGATCCCGATGGATGTAGTGCAGGGAGTGCAGGTAGGCCATTCCCTAGGGAAGGGGCAGCGGGAAAGGCTCGAAGGCAGTGGGAAGGAGGGCTGGGGAAGGGAAGGAGGAGGCTTCACCTCGCAGATCTGCCGGGCGAAGAGCAGGATGTGCGCCAGGCCGACGCTGTGCTTGGGGAGGTAATCCCGGAGGCTGCCCAAGGGCACGTACTCCATGATGAGCTGCACCACCTTCTCGCCTGCGGGGAGGGCAGGGAAGCCAGGGAGAAGGCATCAAATCCCCTATGGGAAGCGGTGCCCCCCCCTAAAACCAGGGAGGGGACTGGGGGCTTGAAGGGGTCGGAGCAGCATGGAATGGGGATGGGGTGGGAGGGACCTGAAGCTCATCCCCGTGCCCTACGCTAAACCGGGATGCTCCAAGGGATGGGGCGTCCGATCCTTCTCCATTGAACCCATCCCAGTGTTCCCATTGAACCCATCCCAGTGTTCCCATTGAACCCATCCCAGTGTTCCCACTGAACCCATCCCAGTGTTCCCATTGAACCCATCCCAGTGTTCCCACTGAACCCATCCCAGTGTTCCCATTGAACCCATCCCAGTGTTCCCATTGAACCCATCCCAGTGTTCCCACTGAACCCATCCCAGTGTTCCCATTGAACCCATCCCAGTGTTCCCACTGAACCCATCCCAGTGTTCCCACTGAACCCATCCCAGTGTTCCCACTGAACCCATCCCAGTGTTCCCACTGAACCCATCCCAGTGTTCCCACTGAACCCATCCCAGTGTTCCCACTGAACCCATCCCAGTGTTCCCACTGAACCCATCCCAGTGTTCCCACTGAACCCATCCCAGTGTTCCCACTGAACCCATCCCAGTGCTCCCATTGAACCCATCCCAGTGTTCCCACTGAACCCATCCCAGTGTCCCAGCCCCCTCCCACTGTTCCCACTGAACCCATCCCAGTGTCCCAGCCCCCTTCCAGTGTTCCCATTGAACCCATCCCAGCATCCCACCCCCCTGCCCCACACCGATGCCCTCCCCTTGATCCCTTCCAGCATCCTTCATCCCCGGAGCTGCTCCCTAGGGCTCCTCCTCCCCATCCCCTTGGTCCTCAGCCCTCTATTGGGTGCTGGCCCAGCCCTATGGGTGCCCCCCCCGCCCCGTGCACCCATGGGTGCCCACCCTGCTCGCTGCAGCACCCCTTGTACTTGACGATGTTCTCATGGTAGAGGGTCTTGAGGATCTGGATCTCCCTTTTCCAGCTGGAAAGGAGCTCCCGGCTGGATCCGGCCTTGAGGGACTTCACGGCCACCATCTCCCCGGTGCCGTCGTTGGTGGGGTCGTAGCAGTAGAGCCCAACCTTCCCGAAGTGTCCCTGCGGGACAAGGAGCCCGGAGCCCGGCTTCCCGGCGGCGCCGGGGAGCAACGGCACGGGAAAGGAAGAGGGGACCGTGGGGGGGTGGCTGGGAGGAGGATGGGTTCGTCCAATGTGGATTCATTGGGAATGGGGTTGGGAAGAGGATGGGTTCATCCAGTGTGGATTGGTTGGGAAGAGGATGGGTTCATCCAATGTGGATTGGTTGGGAAGAGGATGGATTTGTCCAATGTGGATTCATTGGGAAGAGGATGGGTTCGTCCAATGTGGATTGGTTGGGAAGAGGATGGGTTCATCCAATGTGGATTCATTGGGAAGAGGATGGGTTCGTCCAATGTGGATTCATTGGGAAGAGGATGGGTTCATCCAATGTGGATTCATTGGGAAGAGGATGGGTTCGTCCAATGTGGATTGGTTGGGAAGAGGATGGGTTCGTCCAATGTGGATTGGTTGGGAAGAGGATAGGTTCGTCCAATGTGGATTGGTTGGGAATGGGGTTGGGAAGAGGATGGGTTCGTCCAATGTGGATTGGTTGGGAAGAGGATGGATTTGTCCAATGTGGATTCATTGGGAAGAGGATGGGTTCGTCCAATGTGGATTGGTTGGGAAGAGGATGGGTTCGTCCAATGTGGATTGTTTGGGAATGGGGTTGGGAAGAGGATGGGTTCGTCCAATGTGTATTGGTTGGGAAGAGGATGGATTTGTCCAATGTGGATTCATTAGGAAGAGGATGGGTTCGTCCAATGTGGATTCATTGGGAAGAGGATGGGTTCACCTAATGTGGATTATTGGTTGGGAATGGGGTTGGGAAGAGGATGGATTCATCTGATGTGGATTCATTGGGAATCCGGTTGGGAAAAGGATGGATTCATCCAATATGGATTTGCTGGGAATCCGGTTGGGAAAAGGATGGTTTCATCCATTGTGGATTCATTGGAATCCAGTTGGGAAGAGGATGGATTCCTCCAATGGGGAGTCACTGGGAATCAGGTTGGGAAGAGGCTGGAATGGACCTGGATAACCTACAAGCCCTGGGCCCACCCGAAGCGGGGTTGATCCCTGAGGGATTTATCCCAGCATTTCCTTTGGGAATCCTGAATTCCAATTCAAATCTGGGGGGATGGCAAAGACCATTCCCTTCCCCCCCAAATCCATGTTTCTGGAATGGGGGGGGGGGGGGCACATACCTCCCCCAGCTCCCGGATCTTCTTCAGGTAACGCTTCTGGAAAACCGTGGGATCCGAGACTGGGAAGTCGGGATTCACCGCGCTGATGTCCACGAGGGCTGGGAATGAGGGAAGAGGAGGGGAGGGGGGAGCTGCTCCTTCAGCCCCTTTCCCACATTGGACTTTTCCCCTTTCCTCCCTCATTCCCCCCCTTTTCCTGGATTTTTCCTTTCCCATTTTCCCCTCTTTTCCCATCTCTTTCCCTCCCCTTTTCCCTTTTTCCCCTTTTCCCAGGTTTCTCCTTTTCCCATTTTCTCCCCTTTTCCCATCTCTTTCTCTCCCTTTTCTCTCTTTCCCCCCCTTTTCCCAGATATCTCCTTCCCTTTTCCCATTTTTCCCCCTTTTCCCATCTCTTTCCCTCCCTCTTTCCCTTTCCTCCCTTCCCCCCCCTTTTCACAGATTCCTCCTTCCCTTTTCCCATTTTTCCTCCTTTCCCCATTTTTTCCTTCCCCTTTTCCCTTTCCTCCCTCCCCCCCCTTTTCCCAGATATCTCCTTCCCTTTTCCCATTTTTCCCCCGTTTTTCCACCTCCTACCCTCCCTTCCCTCCCTCATTTCCATCCTTTTCCCACATTCCTCCTTCCCTTTTCCCATTCTCCCCCATTTCCCCCCTCTTTCCCCCCCTTCCCTCCCTCCTCCCCGTTGCCCGCGCTCACCGTGCGGCTGGAGCTGGGTGAGGTCCCGCAGGATGGTGCGGAAGGAAGGCCGCCCGGCGGGGCTGTAATCCAGGCACTGGGAGATGAGGGAGCCCAGTTCCCGGCAGGAAGGCTCGGGCAGGCGGTGCCGCTTCTCATAGAAGCGCTCCTTCTAGGGGAGAGAGCGGCAGGAAAGGGCGGCGTTCCCATCGGGAAGCCCGCAGCCGCGCCGGGAGCGGGATCAGCACCTCGGAAGGGGCCCGCTCCTTCAGCGGGACGTGGGCATCGAAGCAGATCTCCAGCAGGGTGGTCCCGAAGCTCCATTTGTCCGCGGCCGGGCTGAGGTTCCCCACATCCCAAACGCATTCCGGAGCGATCCAAGGGATCCGGTCCACGCGCTCTGCGGGACGCGGGAAGGATGCTGAGGACGCAGGCAGGGAGAAGGGGGAAAGCTCCCCGCAATGGGATCCTTCGCCATGGCCCGAATCCCAACCAAACGGAGGCTGGGATGGAGGGAAAAGGGGGGGAATCCCCCTGGAATTCCCGCTGGGAGCGTGGAACAAGGCAACACCTTCCCGGGAGAGCACGGCGAAGCTGAGGCCGGGATCGCTGAGCTTCACGAAGGGCCCAGCTCCCTCTTCCAGGCCTTTCCTGGCCAGCAGGATGTTCTTGGCACACACGTTGCCGTGCACCAGGTGCTTGTCTTCCTGCCGGGAGAAACCAGGGAATCCCGGGATGCCTTGGAAAGGGACCCACCCGAAAGCTCCTCCAATCCCAAGGCACGGGTACGGGTATTCCCACTACAGAGCACGGTGCTCAGCTTGGGACTGCCCCAAGCCAGGGGCAGGACCTCGGGGAGCTTCCTTGGGCAGATCCCAAAGGAAAAGCTCCAGGCTCCCATTCCCTGCTTCCCCTCCTCCTTATCCCTCTGCAGAAACCCAAACCTCAAGCAGGGAATGAAAGGAAAGGGGAAGATCCATCCCCCCCCCCATGGCCAGGATGGGCTTTGGGAAGCACAGAGCAGCTCATTCCCAGCACCAAGGGCACGAGCAAGTGCTTGGAGGCGATTCCAGCCCCATTCCCGGCTGGAAGCATCCCTTGAAGGCGCCTTACCAGGTAGCTCAAGGCGCTGGCCAACTGCTTGGCCACGGTGATCTTCCAGGCCACGCCGATCCGGCCCTTCTCCTTCCTCAGCAGCACGTCCAAAGGTCCGTGCTCCACAAACTCCTCCACCAGGATATCTGGGAAGAGGGAGCCGTGATCCCGCTGGTGCCCCCAGCGCCGGGAAGAAGGGCCGGGACAAGGGCTGGCAATGGCTTACTCTCGGAGCCGCGCACGCAGACGCCGTGCACGAAGGCCAGGTGGCCGTGGGCCACTTGGCTCATGAGGCTGGCGGTCTCGAAGAAGGCCTGCGGGGATCGGGAGCACCCATGGAAGCGCCATTCCCAAGCTGGGAAAAGACCGGGAAGCTCATCCCGTTCCCGGCTCCTTCCACGGAGCAGCGCGAGGCGGAACGCCGTTCCCGACGGGCTCACCAGGGATATATCCCTATGGCTGGGGTCCAGCACCTTCAGCACCACGTGCAGCTCCCGGCCGTTGTTGTTGGGCTCCGTGGGGAAGTGCTCGGCTTCATCCTCGCCGGCCCCACGGACGCTCAGCACCCCGTCGTAGATGTTGGTGCGGGTGCCTTGGCCCAAATGGGCTCTCTGCAAGGGGACACGCAATGGAGCCGGGGTCATTCCGAGCCCGTTCCCAGTGTTTTCCTGCTATTCCAGCCCTTCACCCTCGCTGCCACACTCCGGGGCTGCTCCTGCTCCCGGCACCCCTTTGCTCCCCCTTCTCCTTGCTCCAACCCAACGGCGCCCCAGGGGCGAGGGCGGCATCCCACGGGATGGGGATGGGGATGCCGCGGCGCCGGCAGGACCTGGGTGATCTCTGTCTTGCGGATCTGATGGAAGCTGAGCTGGGAGAGGTTGAGGAGCTGCCTGGCGCCGGCCTTGGCCTTCCTGGCGATGAGCAGGTCCGAGATCTCTGCCGGAGGCAGGGAAGAGGCTGAGGCGGAGGCTCCGGGAACGCCGGGATTGCTCCCGGCCCGGCTCCCCTTTACCTCCTGCTTTGGGGGGGCAGCACCGCTTGGCCGCGAAGCTCTCGTTGCCGGACTTGAGCGTGCAGCCCTTGAGCGCGTCCAGCAGCTGCCGCAAGGTGGGGAATTCCCGATCCCAGCCTTCCAGCACGAAGGAATCGCCCTTCCTCTGGATCCGGAACTGCCGGTACTCGAGGCTCCCCCGCGGGCCAGGCCCCTGGCAACGGCGGGAGCGGGGATGCGCACGGCGGCTCCCCCACGAGCCGGGATGCTCCAAGCCCGAGATTCCCGGGAATGCCGCGCCGCCCTACCTGCTCCCGGCCCCGTTTGGCCACAGACAGGATGATCCGGTTGAAGTCCAGGCCGCTCCAGCGGAGGATGTAGAGCCCTTCCTCCTCCTCCCGGCGCAGCTTGGCAAGGACAAATTCCTCCCTGGAAAAAAAAATGCCATGGGATAAGCAACCCCCACCCCGATCCATTCCCACCGCCGGGAATGAGCCACTCACTGCATGGGTCCGTGGATGCTGTTCTGGATGCTCATGAGGAGCCGAGGGGGGGCCACTTGGTGGCACAGGTAGTGGCTGGAGTCAGCGGTGAGGCGGAAGTAGCCGTCCACCAAGGAGACCAAGGAGAGAGCGTTCCCGGCGCATGGAAGCACCACGTCCTGGGAAGAGGGAGGGAAGAGGCTCAGCAGCACCCGAAGGCCACCAGTAAAGAGGAACCCTAAGAGGGAGGAATGGGGCTAAAGGGATGCGGGACAGGGAGCCCCAGCAGGGGTGGGCTCAACCTGGACTGGGAATTCAGCTGGGATACAAGGAAGTTCTGCCCCATGAGAGTGCTGGGACACGGGGATGGGTCAGATGGAGATGGGTCCGATGGGAGCAGTCCCTGCTCCTGGCAGAGGGCTGGGATTGGATTCTCCTCAGCCCCTTCCCAACCCATTCCATGACTTGATGGCCTGGACCCGGACCAGATCCTTGTGCTTCCCATGTGGGAAGCTCCGCTCACCAGGCACTTGTTGTCCTGCCGGTGGATGCTGACCCGGCATTCCCGGAGCACGATGTGGGTGACCTCCTGGAAGTCACAGAACTGGGACCATTTGGGATCACCCCGCTCCGGAGCCGATCCCTTGGGCTCCAGCTCCTTGGTCCGGCTCTTCCTGCCGAAGTAGCCCCGATGGGACGAGGTCTCTGTGCTCTGCAAAGACGGGAGAAGGGCTCAATTCCTACAGGGCACACTGGGATCAACGGGAAAGCAACGGGAGCACAAGGGAAGGAGCAAGCACCCACCTCTACGGGCACTGCCCGCCACTGGATCCCGCTTGTGCCGGTGACCAGGACCTCATGGGTGACACCGGGCTCCTTAGGGAGCACCGGGTGCTCGGGATGGATCCCGTTGAGCTGCCCCTTTTCCCCTTCCGAAGAGGTATCCAAGGACAGCACCGGGAAGAGCTCGCTCCCGAAGCGAGGGGCGAGGTGCTCCAAGGTGGCCAAGTACTTGTACATGAGGTCCTGAGGCGTGAGCTTCCCGGCGCTCACCGTGTGCCTCTGGAAGCGCTGCAGGAACTTCCGGAAGACGTTCCGGAGCCGGAATCTGGTCACGAAGCTGCTCTGCTGGATCTGGCGGCGGAAGGAACGCGGGATGCACTCCTTGAAGCTGGCAAGGGAAGGGAAAGGCTTCGCTAGGGCAGCCTGGGCAGCATTCCGTAAGGAAAAAGGGGGGAGAGCCTACAGAGGACAATGGGATTCTCCTCCGCGCCGGAGCACAACAAGGGATGGGGAGCGATTGGGGATGCTCCGGGGGGGACGTCCTTCCCTGCGGGATGCCGCGATGGGATGAAGGGAGAAGGTTTGGATGTGCTCAAGGGGCTTGGAGCAAGCAACGGGAGGCCCCCGGGTCTCATCCATGGAAGCGGGATGAGCCCTTCCAACCCAAGCCAGGCTGGAATGCCGGGAGAGGAACGTGGGGAATCACCTGTATTTCCTGGCTACTTCCTCCAGGGAGATGCCTTTCCTGAGGGCTATGTGGGAGAGATGGAGCACGGCCATGCCCAGGCTCTCGTTCTTGAACCTCTGCACCTCCTGCTCGCTCGGCAGCTCCTTCCAAGAGGCCACGTCGTGGATGAACTCGAACTTCCCCTGTTCCAAGCGGGAATAACAGGGGGCAATCCCAAAGGAATGATGCTGCGCTATGGATGGCAGCGAGGGGGGCAGGTAGGGGCGGTACCTGCTCAAAGAGGTACTCGAAGGATGCTCGGTCGAGCAGCGCCGATCCCTGCGTCCTCTCCTCGGGATGCTCGCCGTGGCGCGGGGCGTTGCGGTACACGGCCGGCTCCTTCCCATCCATCCCGTGCCAATTCCGGAAGTAATACCTGGAAAAGCAGGGAGGAAAGAGCCGCTTCCAAGCGCCTGGAACGGGCCGGGCGCTCACCCGCTGGGAGAGCCGGGAACGGGCCTCACCGCATGCGGAAGAGCAGGCGGACGTTGGTGTCGGTGCCGATGTGGAAGAGGTGGTTGGGGGGCAGCCACAGGCGGCTCTGGGGGTCGTAGAGGGCGAAGAGGCTGTAGCAGAGCGGCGTGATCCCTGCAACGGGAATGGGGCTTCCATGCGGCGGCATTCCCGGGAATGGCAGCCCCCACGTCCCCAGTGGGGGACGCCGGGGGTCGGGAAGTCCGTGCCCCCGCGCGCACCGATGCGGCGCGCCAGGTCGATGCAGATGTCCTCGGCGCTGAGCGGGCCCTGGCGGTAGATCCGGCAGCATTCCCGCTCCTCCTGCCCGCTCCAGTGCAGGAAAACCTTCACGCCGGCTCCGCTTGGGAAGCAGCAGGGATCCGAGGCGCTGGGCTTCACAGTGCATTGGCACAGGGACATGGCTGGAGCATGGGGCACACCGGGAACGCCGGCTCAGGGAACGCGGGAGGAGCTCGGGACCCATCCCGTCCAAGCATTCCCAGGGCTCCCGAGGCCGCCATGGGCTGGGAATGCTGCCGGGAATGGTGATTCCAGCAGCGCCCTGCTGCCAATCCCAACCCCTACTCATCCCAGTCTCCATCTAAACCTCCCCTGGAAGAGCTTAAGCCTGTTATCCCATTATCCCTTTATTATCCCGTTATTATTCTGTTATTATCCCATTATTATCCCATTGTTACCCCATTATTATCCCGTTATCCCATTATCCTGTTGTTATCCCGTTATCCTGTTATCCTATCACCCTGTTATCCCGTTACCCCATTATCCAGTTATTATTCCGTTATTACCCCATTATTATCCTATTATCATCCTGTTATCCCATTATCCTGTTATTATCCTGTTATCATTCCATTACCCCATTATCCCGTTATCATCCTGTTACTACCCCATTATTATCCCGTTATTATCCCATTATTACCCCGTTATTGCACTGTTATCATCCTGTTATTACCCCGCTACCATCCCATTATTACCTTGTTATTATCCCGTTATTATCCTATTAATACCCTGTTACCATCCCGTAATTACCCCGTTGTTATCCCATTATTACCCCATTATTACCCTGTTATCCCATTATTAACCCATTACCCTGTTACCACCCCATTATTACCCCGTTATCACCCCGTTATTATCCTGTTATCACCCCGTTATTACCCTGTTATCCCATTATTACCCCGTTATTACCCTGTTACCCCGTTATTACCCTGTTACCACCCCGTTATTAACCTGTTACCCCGTTATTAACACATTACCCCATTATCACCCTGTTATCACCCCATTATTACCCCGTTACCACCCCGTTATCACCCCGTTACCCCGTTACCACCCCGTTATCACCCTGTTACCCCGTTATCACCCCATTACCCCGTTATCACCCCGTTATTACTCTGTTACCCCGTTACCACCCCGTTACCACCCCGTTATCACCCCGTTATCACCCCATTACCCCGTTATCACCCCGTTATTACCCTGTTACCCCGTTACCACCCCGTTATCACCCCATTACCCCGTTATCACCCCGTTATCACCCCATTACCCCGTTATCACCCCGTTACCCCGTTATCACCCCATTACCCCGTTATCACCCCGTTACCCCGTTATCACCCCGTTATCACCCCGTTACCCCGTTATCACCCCATTACCCCGTTATCACCCCGTTACCCCGTTATCACCCCGTTACCCCGTTATCACCCCATTACCCCGTTATCACCCCGTTACCCCGTTATCACCCCGTTACCCCACCCCTTGGGATCCGCCACCAGCCCCCTCCCGCCTCCGTCCCGCTCAGGAAGGAGGCTCCCAGCCCCCACCACAGCGGAGGGGGGAGGGGGGGACCACCCCCTCCCTGCCCCCCCCCGGCCGGAATTCCCTCGGGAATGCCCCCATCCCCCCCCAACGGCGCCCGCAGCGTCCCCCGGGCTGCCCCCACCTGCACAGGGAACAAGCGACCCCCGACAGCCCCAAATGAGCCCCCCTCCTATCGCAATACCCCCCCCATATCGCGATATCCGCGCCGCTCCTACCAGGCCCCGCTCCGCTCCGGCCCCGCTGCACCCCGCAGCGCGGCCGCTTCCTATTGGGCCCGAGAGACGCGCGCTGCCATTGGGCCCAGCGTCGCCCGCCCACGCGCCCCCGCCCTATGAGCGTGGCGTAAGAGAGCGGCCCCGCCCCCCCGTCCCCGAAAGGCCGGGCGGTGATTGGCTGCTGGGTCGGAGGCTCGAGTGGGGCCAGGGGCGCCGCTGGGTCCTAGCGCCCGCGGGGCAGAGCGGGAGCGCAGCTGGATCCAATGGGGGGGACCCACAGCTGGATCCAATGGGAAGGGATCCACAGCTGGATCCAATGGGGGTGATCCACAGCTGGATCCAATGGGGGGATCCACAGCTGGATCGGGGGGGGGGGACGACGACACAGCTGGATCCAATGGGAAGGGATCCACAGCTGGATCCAATGGGGGGGAACACAGCTGGATCCAATGGGGGGGACCCACAGCTGGATCCAATGGGGGGATCCACAGCTGGATCGGGGGGGACGACGACACAGCTGGATCCAATGGGAAGGGATCCACAGCTGGATCCAATGGGGGTGATCCACAGCTGGATCCAATGGGGGGATCCACAGCTGGATCGGGGGGGGGGGGACGATGACACAGCTGGATCCAATGGGAAGGGATCCACAGCTGGATCGGGGGGGGGGGGAGACACGGACGGGGACGGACCATGATGGACACACAGCTGGATCCAATGGGAAAGGATCCACAGCTGGATCCAATGGGGGGTTCCACAGCTGAATCCAAGGGGGGGAACACAGCTTGATCCAATGGGAAGGGATCCACAGCTGGATCCAATGGGGGGGGAAACACAGCTGGATCTAAAGGGGGATCCCACAGCTGGATCCAATGGGGGGGATCCACAGCCGGATCTAAAGGGGGGATCCCACAGCCGGATCCAATGGGAAGGACCCACAGCGGGATCCAATGGGAAGGGATCCACAGCCGGATCCAATGGGGGGGATCCACAGCTGGATCCAATGGGGGAGAAACACAGCTGGATGCAATGGGAAGGGATCCACAGCGGGATGCAATGGGAAGGGATCCACAGCTGGATGCAATGGGGGGGGGGGACACAGCTGGATCTAATGGGAAGGGATCCACAGATGGATCCAATGGGGGGATCCACAGCTGAATCCAATGGGAAGGGATCCACAGCTGGATCCAATGGGGGGATCCACAGCTGGATCCAATGGGAAGGGATCCACAGCTGGATCCAATGGGGGGGGATCCACAGCCGGATCCAATGGGAAGGGATCCACAGCTGGATCCAATGGGGCGGGGGGGGTGAACACATCTGGATCCAATGGGGTGGATCCACAGCGGGATCCAGAACCTTGTGCTTGAACACGGAGCAACCCTTGGGCTTTTCCAGCTCTGGGAACCCAGACGATTCCCACATTCGGGAATTCCGCTCGGCTCCACACGGACGTTGCTGGGGAAGGGACAGCCCAGCCCCTGCAGCCCCCACTGAGCCCCCCCAATCCCCCATTGACCCCGTCCCCTCCAATCCCCCTCCCATCCATTCCAACCCCCGCACTGACTCAACCCCCCCCCCAGGATGCTCAAATCCAGGTTTTTACCCTTTATTTTGACTGATTCTCTTCATTCTTTGCTTTAGGTCAGGAAGTCATCGGCTACAACCGGAGGCACTTACAGGCGGCAGAGCAAGGGGGGGTACCCCCGGCCATGGCACTGGGGGGGATGGATGGGGATGGGGGGGTTATGGGGGGGAGGGGGGTGGGGTTTTTGTTCCTTTTCCTGGTTTTATACAATTAATAAAAGTCTGTAAAAATATTTACAACCTCCGGCCCCCGGCTCCTTCCTCCCGATCCCGATCCCGATCCCGCTCCTAGGGGCTGGGAAAGGCTCCCGGTGCCACCAACCCAGGAGGCTCCAGCATCACCATCACCCCCCCCACGCTGCTCCAGTCTCACCCCCGAGGGTCCCTTTGGGAATGCGGTGGGATGGAGCCGGGATGAGCTATACAAAAAAAGGGGGGATCCCGGCTCGGGATAAGGGGGAGAAAGCCCCAAAATCATTGATTTTATAGTGAATATATTAATACAAAATTTGGGGGGGGGGAGGAAAGGAGGAAGAGGAAGGAGGAAGGAAGCAAAGGGGCAGGGCTAAGATCAGCCCCACAGCGCCAGAGATGGGGACAAAGTGCAACGGTGACCCCCCCCAAATCATCTCTAATCCATAGTGGGTTATGGGGGGAGCGGGGGGGGGGCACAAACAGGGGTTAGACATAGGGCTTGGGGGGGGGGGGTGGTGGTGGGGGTCCCCCCCACTTCCATAGCCCCATTCCCAAGCCCTAATTGAGGAGGGAGGGCTCGGCCGAGCGGATGATGGTGGGTCTGTTGGGAGCGGCCGGGGGCCTCCTGCTGCAGAGAGATGGGGATGGGGTGAGCACGGATTGGGGGGCTCCAAGGAGGATTGGATCCCCCCCCCCAACCCCGCATGGCAGAGGCCATGGATGCGGCTCTTACCTGGGCACGCCGGGCGGGATTCCAGGCGGGATGCGGGCCGGGCGCAGCGGGATCTGCGGCGGCGCCGAGAAGGGGTCGTTGTTGGCAGCGAAGAGGAGCTGGGGTCCGGGGCGGGACGGGATGGGGGGGGCGGCCGAGGAGGAGGAGGAGGAGGAGGATGAAGAAGAGGAAGGAGTGGAAAGAGCCCCGGCAGGGATGGGGATGAGCGGAGGCCCCGGCGTGGGGCCGCGCACGGCCGGGGGCCGGCCCGGGGGCAGGATGCTGGAGGGGCGGCGCTGGGGCGGGGGGCTGTGGAGAAGAGACAAGAGGGAGATGATGGGAGCCCGCTGGGAGCCCGGCATTCCCATAGGGAACGGTGCAGGGAACGGGAGCAGACCTGTGGGCGGAGGGGCCGCTCTGGAGCCAGGTGTCGTCGACGGGGGGGGGCACGGGGGTGGACACGGTGCTGGTGCTGATGTCGCCGATGATGTGCAGCGCCTCCTTGAGCGCGTGGTACATGCGGAGCATCTCGTCGCGGCGCTGCGCCTGCTCCGCAGACTCCTCCATGAGGCTGCTCTGGTCGGCCGAGGAGTAAAGGTAGGCCAGGAGCTCGGAGTGGATGAAGTCCTTGGTCTGGAGATGGATGGGAGACGGGCAGGGAAGGAGGGAATGGGATTTGGTGGGATCGGGATGCAGGTTCCCACCCCTGGCTATGGGTAGCGACAGCATCCCTAGAGGAGGCTGCTCCAAGCTCGTGCATCCCACGTCCCACCAAACCCCATTCCCTCATTCCATGCCCGTGTCACATCTCCAGACCTGGGAGCAGCTCTGGGATACGGGCAAGGAATCAGGGAATGGGATTTGGTGGGATCGGGATGCAGGTTCCCACCCCTGGCTATGGGGACCGATAGCATCACTAGAGGAAGTTGCTCCAAGCCCATGCATCCCATGTCCCACCAAATCCCCTTCCCTGATTCCATGCCCGTATCCCAGAGCTGCTCCCAGGTCTCTCCCAGGTCTGGAGATGGGATATGGGCATGGATTGAGGGCGGTGGGATCGGGATGCAGGTTCCCACCCTTGGCTATGGGTAGTGACAGCATCCCTAGAGGGGGCTGCTCCAAGCTCACCTTGAGGGATGGCGCATCCCATGTCCCACCAAATCCCATTCCTTCATTCCATGCCCGTATCCCAGAGCTGCTCCCAGGTCTGGAGATGGGATATGGGCATGGAAGGAGGGAATGGGGGCGGTGGGATCTGGATGCAGGTTCCCACCCCTGGCTATGGGTAGGGACAGCATCCCAAGAGGAGGTTGCTCCGAGCTCGTGCATCCCACGTCCCACCAAACCCCATTCCCTCACTCCATGCCCGCATCCCAGCGCTGCTCCCAGCTCTCCCCTCCGTGCAGCTAAGGGAGGGAATTCCGGGTTTCTCCCGCCGCTGCCCCCCCACGCTCACGTTGTTGATCATGAGGTGCATGATGGTCTTTGGCATGAGATCCCGGATGGATTTGTTGATGATGCCCACGTAGGAATCCACGAGGTTGCGGATGGTCTCCACCTGCCGCTCCAGCTGGGGATCCATGGAAAACGTGTTCTCCTGAGCGCCGTCCTCCGGCTCCGTCTGCGCAGGGAAAACCGGGATCAGCCCCCGGAACCACCCCCCCCCACCCATTCCCATCCCACACGGATGCCGTTATCCCGCGGGAAGCATGTGCTACCACGGGGCCTCTCGGGGTGATCCCATGGGGTTATCCAAACCCCGCCTTGGGAACACCGGGATCTGCATCCCCTGGGGGGGGGGGGCCGTGCTCCCAGCTCTGGGATGCCTCATCCCACCCGGAAAAGGGCATTTACTTGGTCTTTCTCCGGAT
Source organism: Pezoporus flaviventris (assembly GCF_033815535.1). Classification (NCBI taxonomy): domain Eukaryota; kingdom Metazoa; phylum Chordata; class Aves; order Psittaciformes; family Psittacidae; genus Pezoporus; species Pezoporus flaviventris. The sequence continues at coordinate 57,722 of NW_026893242.1, read as the reverse complement.
AAACTCCGGCGCGGAGGAAGGAGGCTTTCCAGCTGTCCACGTCCTCCTGGGAATCACAGGCCAGCTCGATCTGACGGAGGTCCTTGTACACGTTCCTGGGGAGCAAGGAGCGAGCGGGAGCATCATCCCGGCATTCCCGGCGGGATTCCAGCCGCCTGCCCCCCTACCTCTGCTCCGTGTTGAAGATGGCGAAGACGTGCTTGTTGGACATGAAGCCCTTCTCCACATCCCGGATTTTCAAGTTATCCAGAGGCAACATGTATTTCTTCTCCTTCTCCTGGGAAAGAAAGATGGGAATGGGAATGGGGAGGGGGTGTATGAAATCCCGACCCTCGGAGCAGCCCCTTCCTTCATTTCCCATCGGGAACGGGCGCTTTCGGGATGCTTGGGATGGAGCTGGATCACAGCCCCCGAATCCCTGTCCGGATCCCGCCTTCCCTCGGACGGGATGCGGTGCCTCGCGCTCCCCCAGGAGCCCGGGATGGGGCTGGAGCTGGGACGCGGCACATCTGGAACGGGTTAGGAAGGAGCCCGGCGCCAGATGTGGAGCGGAGGCACCGAGGGGCCCCCGGCACCGCCCCATTTCCTGCCCCAAATCCAACGGGAAGGGAAGGGAAGGGGCTGGAATTCTCCTTCCCCAGCCTGGATTGGGCTGCACGAGGACTGTGCCACGTCAGAAGGGAGACAAAGCGGCCGCCGCCGGGAAAAGGGGAAGGAACGGAGCCGGGATGAAGCCAAACGGATCCCAAATCCCAGCTGGAATTCCGGCCCGGCCTGCCCAGTGTTCAGACTACCTGTTCAGGATGCTTCCCCGTTGTACAGTAGTCTGCACATTGGTTAGATCGGATCCGGCCTTGCGGCATCACCGGTACCCAGGTAAGCAATGGAATTGGGGGGGGGGACGACACGGACACATCCCAAATCCCTCCTTTTTGGAGGCAAATCCAATGGATTTTGCTCCGTTCGTGGAGCTGGGATGAGGTGAGATGGGGGGGGAGAAGGAGCCAGGCGCTGGATGGGATCCGGGTCGGCAGAGCCCCACAGAGCCTCATCCATCCCAGGGCTGGTGCTCATTAGAGCTGGAATGGGGGGGTTATTCCGGCTCCACCACCTCAACACATTCCCTTCTCCTTTAGGAAGCGGATTTCCATAGGGAATGGTGGGGGGGATAAAGGGAAAAGAGGCTCAAATCCGGCTCCCGGGAAATAAAGGCTGTTTCCATCTCCATGGGCTGGTGTGGTGGTACCCAAGGGCCGAGGCAGCAAATCCCATGGGATAAAGGGATCCTGGTGGAGCAGCGGGCTCCTGGCACACCAAAAGCCCGGGATGGAGGGAATGGGGCTCATTCCCTGTGCCCTCATGGGGTGTCAGTGCCTGGTGGTTTCCAGACCTTTCCCCCCCGGCTGGATCCCGGTGCAGGGATTTCAATCCCAAAGGAATTGTGCAGGACACGGTGGCCTTCCCGCAGGGAATGGCAGGGTGACAACGCACCCATGGGGGCAGAGATGGGCTTTTCCCTTGGATCCAGGATTTCCACCAACCGGCATCCATCCCAGCCAGGGTGGGGAAGGATGGGGACACAGGGAGCCCTGGATCCCTCTTGATGGGAGCCACAGTGCCCCCCCCGGACCCTGAAAGAGGCAGGATGCAGCTGATCCCATGGGATCTCCCCGGCCCCCCCTTCCCGGCACGCACCTCCTCATCCTTGTACCAGGATAAGGATTCCGCCGTCAGCACGAACCAGTATTCCTTGGATCCTCCCTTCATGATGCTGATGTTGTTGATGGTGAGCCAGCCCCTACGGATCACCTGCAGGCACAGGATGCAGTGGGGGGGGGGGAGTGGAGGGGAGGAAGGAAGGAATGGTTACAGGCTCCTGCACAGCATTCCCGCATGGAAAAGTGCTCCCGAGCCCGCCTGGATCCTGCAGGGAAGCCCCAACCTTCGTTCCCAAAGCGCATCCCACCAGGGAGCTGTTATCCTGCATCCATGGCAACTCCCATGCGCAGGGGATGGGAAGCACGAGGGAGCATTCCAGGCCCTATCCCAACCGGGATCCCGGAGGGGGGGAGAAGGAAGCTGCAGGGAGCACCAAGGAGCATCCCGGCATTCCCAAGGCAACAGCACTGCCTCTGCCGGGAGTTTTCCATGGATCCCATGGGGCTGGGAGCCATGGGATGGAGGGAAGGGGACTCGGAGCCGTGGCTCTCCCTCTTCTCGCCATCACCCCTCTGCACCGGCAAAACCCATGGGAGAGATGCCGGCATCCTGGAATTCCAGGAGAGATTCCAGCCAAGTCGGGAATGGCACCGATCCCCCCCCCCCTTCAAATCCATGTTCCCAGTCCCTGTCCCGAGTTATGGGATGCTTGAGCTCAGGTTAGTACCACACACAGGTTAGTAATGGGGAGGGGGGCGGATCTGAGCCCCCCACTCCAGGCATGGAGCCTGGGATAATGGGAATGTTGTGGAGAGGGGAAGGAGGAGCCCGGGAATTCCACCTTCAAGTGAAGGGATCACCTTGTGCTGAACCGAGTCTGGTTTTAAAGGATCCAGGAATGGGATGGAGCTGGGATGCGGGAAGGGAGCAGGGATGGGGGGAGCAGGGATGCGGGAAGGAGGCAGGGATGGGGGGAGCAGGGATGAGAGGGAGCAGGGATGGGGGGAGCAGGGATGCGGGAAGGAGGCAGGGATGGGGGGAGCAGGGATGAGGGGGAGCAGGGATGGGGGGAGCAGGGATGCGGGAAGGGGGCAGGGATGCGGGAAGGGGGCAGGGATGGGGGGAGCAGGGATGGGAGGAGCAGGGATGGGGGGGAGCAGGGATGGGGGGGAGCAGGGATGGGGGGGAGCAGGGATGCGGGAAGGGGGCAGGGATGCGGGAAGGGGGCAGGGATGGAGGGAAGGGGGCAGGGATGGAGGGAAGGGGGCAGGGATGGAGGGAAGGGGGCAGGGATGCGGGAAGGGGGCAGGGATGGAGGGAAGGGGGCAGGGATGGAGGGAAGGGGGCAGCACATTCCTTTAACACCAAATCCATCAGGGATTTCTCCAACGGGATCGGGATGGGGCAATGTGCCCGGGAGTGGCTCCAAGGGGAGCCCTGGAATGCCCAATTATCCCATCTCCCCCTTCCCATCGCCTGGATTTGGGGCCTGGGGCCCCTCTGGATTGGGAAAAACATGGGGATGGTGCCAGGAGGGAAATGGAAGCGTCCGAAGAGCCGGGAATTGGGCCCCGGAGCCCTCCCAGCCACCCCACCATGGGGTCCAACGGCAAAGCCTTCCGGGAGGAGCGGGATGGATGCCGGATCCCGGTTTTCCCAGTTTCCTTCCCAAGGGATTGATCCAGGCTCCTGAGCAACCCCCGCCCAGTGATTCCGGAGCCGGAACACCCAAACTGGATGGATTTGGGGATCGGTTTTCCCTCTCGGACACTTCCATCTCCTCAGAGGCCGGCTCCAAGGGAATCCCTTTTCCATAGGGAAGGAACTCCCCGGGATGAGCACGCGGCAGCAGAGCCTCTCCCATGGCTGCCTATGGAATCTCATGGATAACTCCCCCCACTCCCCCCTTCGGCTTCCACCTTGCCAAGCCCCTTGGCTGTGGGCATGAGGGAATTCCCAGCTCCGGGATCAGACCATGGGGTTATCCCGTCCGCCCCGTGCTCAATCCCGGGGAGCTGGGAGGCGTCCTTTGGGATTGGGAAGAGGTTTTCCCAGCAGGAAGAACGGCCGCCACCGGGGTCTCTACCATTGCTATGTGGGTACTTACCAGTATCTCCCCCTTTAGGGCACAAAATTAAACGGGGGGGGGGGGGAAGCAAAGAAAAGTGGGAAAAGGAGATGGAAAAGTGAAGGAAAAAACGGGAAGGATGGAGGGAAGAGCACAAAAACGCAGGAAAACAGCAAAAGAAAACCAGGGACATGCCATTAATGATCATTGCAGTGTTAATGTCCCACCACATTCCTGGCATTCCCAGCCCGGAGCTGGGAGCCACTGTTCCCCCCACCCCCGCCGTCTCCATCCCCACGATTCCCTAAGGAAGGGGGTGAGGGAGGAGCGGGGCTCCCGCTTCCCGAGGGATCCGTACCTGGTTGGGAATGGCCCTTTTCTTGTTGGCCTGGGTGTTCCGCTGCTGGGCGCTGCGGGCAAGAGAAGAAGGAGCCTTAAGGGGGAGGGGGAGCAAAGCCAAGCCCCCCCTGGACCGCGTATTCCCAGCCGGAATGCCGTAAGGAAGAGCCGAGTCCGAAGGGGAAGCCCGTTGCGTGCAATGCAACCAGAAGAGAATCTCCCATTCCCAAGGGAGATTCCTGCCGCAGCCCCTTCCACCGCAAGGCCCAGCACCAGTAAGGCTTCCTGGTCTCCAGCAATTCCCAGTTCCCTTCCCAGTTGGAAAACGAGCACCGGAGGGGAAGCTACCTGTCTCTCCTGAGCAACCAAAGGTGCGGGATGGAACCGTTAAGTCGGGAGCGGGGGGACAAAATCCGGGAGGAAGAGTTAGGATAACGCCGGCATTCCCCACGGAGCAGCAGTTACAAGCACAAAAGAGGGGGGCCCTTTCCTGTCTCCTCTCCCCACTTCCAAAGGCAGGGAATTCCGGCCCTCAAACCTTGGGATACGGGAAGGGGGGGGATGCGCAGCACGCTTGGTGGAAGCCATCCCTGCGCCGTAGCATCCCGATGGGATGAGCTCCAGTCCCCATCCAAATCCAATGGGAAATGTGGGAGGAGGAGCTCCCCGGCTCTTCCCAAAGATCCCTGTGGGATCGGGGCTGGGGGGGTTGGGACACACACATGGAGTGAGCAGGGCCATGCTGCAGGAGCAGGTACCCACCCGGTCGTGACGTGCTGCTCTGTGTAACAGCTGGGGAGTGGGAAGAGAGTCGGAGGAATCCATAGGGAAGAGGGAGATGGTTCCAAGGAAAAACAGGAGAGATTAGGAAGAGAGAGGAGGGAATTGTGGAGGAAAGACAACGGAAAAGGGGGGGAAGAAAGAGAAGAACAAGAGGAAGCCGGCGTGAGATGGGAAAAGGGGGGACCAGCTCCAGCAGGGATCCAGGGACACCAAGGCCGGAGCTCCGGATGGTTCCGGATGCATGGACTGGGGCTGCGCCCATGGCCCAAAGCAAGGCAAGGCCAAGAGGAGCGCTCCCCTCCTGATCCTGATCCTGGTCCTGGGAAGAGCTCCAAAGGATGGGAGATGCTTGTGCTCCGTTGGGACAGGAGGAGTTATTCCGCCTCCCCTCCAATTCCCAGTGTGCGGGGGGCTGAGCAAGGGGATGGGAGCTCCCGCATCCCACATCCAAAGGGGCCGCTGTGGGATTGACGGGATGCAGGAGGCTCCCGGGGCAGTTTTCCTGGGATGGGATGGGATGGATGGGATGGGGGGGGGGGGGGGGGGTGAGGCATGGGCAGCACCAGGAACCTCACTTCTAAAGCAGCTCAGGATGTATCCCGCCGGGAATGGACTCACTTGGCGAAGCCAATGAAGTCCTCGTGGTTGGTGTTGATGTAGGAGAGCTCGATGTCGATGAGCAGCAGGATCTGGGAAGAGGGGGAAGGAAGTTGGCCCAGCACCAAGAGGGAGCTTGGGCAAGCGGCAGGATGGGTGCTGGGCCTCACCTGGTCCTTGGTCCTGCCCTCCCGCTCCCGGATGTGGGTGGTGACGATGCGCTCCGTCTCCTCCCGTAACCTGGGGTAGGAGCCGAGCTGAAAGCAAAGGGAAAAGATCCAAGGAAAAGGAAGGAAAGGGAAAAGATCCAAGGAAAAGGAAACAAAGGGAAAAGATCCAAGGAAAAGGAAACAAAGGGAAAAGATCCAAGGAAAAAGGAAGGAAAGGGAAAAGATCCAAGGACAAAGGAAGCAAAGGGAAAAGATCCAAGGAAAAGGAAACAAAGGGAAAAGATCCAAGGAAAAAGGAAGGAAAGGGAAAAGATCCAAGGACAAAGGAAGCAAAGGGAAAAGATCCAAGGAAAAGGAAGGAAAGGGAAAAGATCCAAGGAAAAGGAAGGAAAGGGAAAAGATCCAAGGAAAAGGAAGGAAAGGGAAAAGATCCAAGGACAAAGGAAGCAAAGGGAAAAGATCCAAGGAAAAGGAAGGAAAGGGAAAAGACCCAAGGAAAAGGAAGGAAAGGGAAAAGACCCAAGGAAAAAGGAAGGAAAGGGAAAAGATCCATGGACAAAGGAAGGAAAGGGAAAAGATCCAAGGAAAGGAAGGAAAGGGAAAAGATCCAAGGAAAAAGGAAGGAAAGGGAAAAGATCCAAGGAAAAAGGAAGGAAAGGGAAAAGATCCATGGACAAAGGAAGGAAAGGGAAAAGACCCAAGGAAAAGGAAGGAAAGGGAAAAGATCCAAGGAAAAAGGAAGGAAAGGGAAAAGATCCAAGGAAAAAGGAAGGAAAGGGAAAAGACCCAAGGAAAAGGAAGGAAAGGGGAAAGATCCAAGGAAAAGGAAGGAAAGGGAAAAGACCCAAGGAAAAAGGAAGGAAAGGGAAAAGACCCAAGGAAAAGGAAGGAAAGGGAAAAGACCCAAGGAAAAAGGAAGGAAAGGGAAAAGACCCAAGGAAAAGGAAGGAAAGGAAAAGTCCCTGTGGGGCCGTGGCCGAGGACACGGAGCTTTGGGAGCACTTGAGCCAAGCCCTTGTGCCGCCACCGCCGCATTCCCGATGCGCATCCCGGTGCCGGGAGGATGCGGTGCCCCGTCCCCCCACCCCGCAATGACCCCCAAGTGAAGTGGGCTCCTCTCCACCACCAGATTCCAACCCATCCCTGGAGCATCCATCCTGGAGATGGAGGGAGGGAATCCCATTGGGAAGCGCTGTCCTGGCCCACGGGAGCAAGCTGTGCCCGGACCACGCTGGCATCGGAACGATCCCGCTCCAAACACCCCCTTGGATCCCGTCACCTCCTCGCCTGGATGCGCCCCATTCCCAGTAACCCAGGCACTTGTCCCTGTTTAAGGCATCTTGAGGGACGAGGTCTGGGGCCATTCCAAGGAGCTGGATGTTATCCATGGAAACAGCAGCTCCCGGGTGATGGAAAACATCCATGGATACGGGAGGGCAACGGCAGGGTGGGAGGCTGGGGTGATGCAGCCTTGATTCCAAGCGCTCCGGGGTGGAGCCAGGGGATCATTCCCGATGCCAAGGGCGGGAAGGGGCTGGGATGGGCTCAGTACCTTACTGGTGCACTGCCGGACCGTGTTGATGAGCTCCTGGATGACGAGGTCCACACACTTGAGGCACGGCTCCTTGAGCTTCACCACTTGCTTCTTCACGATGGCCTCGAAGGCCAGGTCCGGGGTGAAGAGCCCCGTCCTATGGGAGACACCAAAAGTGGGCATCGGGAGCGATCCCTTGGGATGGAGGCACTAAGCCCAGCCCCGCGAAGGCACGGCAGAGCTGCATGGAAATGGGAATGAAGTGCTCTGGGGCATCGGAGCCAAGCAGCTCTGCTCCATCGCCATCAATCCCTTTGGAATGGCTGATCCCGCACTTGCCTCACTCCATGGATGTTCTTGATGGCGTAGCTGATCTCTCGCCTCAAATCCTTCTCGTCAAACTCCATCTGAAGGAGCAGGAAGAAGCCCAGGGAATGGGGTTGAGCCCCAGGGAATGGGGTTGAGCCCCAGGCCATTCCCGAGCCCGTGCCGGCGCTTCCAGCCGGGATTTACCTTCACGAGCTCGAAGGGGAACCTCTCGTGGAAGATGCGGTTGATCCTGGCGCCACCGGAGAGCTCCAGCGTGTCCACCTGGTCCCCGGAGCCCTCGATCCGCTTCTCAAAGTCCACCCCGAACTGCTGGACCATCCTATGGGAAAGAGGGCGTGAGGACGCCGGGATGGGCTCCATCCCAGCCTGGGGGGATGAGCTCCTTCCCGCCCCATTCCATGACGCTATGGGAAGCTCTCCTGTTTCCTCACTGGAAGGGCTTTGGAGCACCCCTTTGTTGCCATGGCTTCAAGGGATGGGTCCAACCCGGCTGGGGCCCTAAGAGGAACCTTACTGCAGCAGCGCTTTGGTTTTCCGCGTGGGATCATCGGGCCGGAAGTTCTTGTACTCCTCCACCTCCTTTTCCAGGGATAGGAGCTGGCTCTGGAGCTTGCTCCGTAGGGAAGGCAGCGTCTCCCGGATGTGGTTGGTCAATTGCTGCGCGACAACGGCCGTTACCGACAGCCCCAGGGCCGGAGATACCCAGGGGTGCTGCTCCCTGCCCCGCTGCCAGCGCCACGGAGGAGCCCATCCCAACCTGGTTCAGGACCTTCTGGAGGTGGGGGGTGCCCATGCGGTCGGCCATGTGCCGGTAAGCGGGGTGGGAGAGGAAGAACTTGCGCTCGGCCGCCAGCGCGGCCCTGATGTCCTTCTTGCCATCGATGTCCTTCTGGCTCCGGTTGACCACCCCGATGTAGCCTGCAATGGGAAACGGTGGGTCCCGTTCCAGAGCTTCCCTTTGGGAAGCAGATCTGGGGCTGGGGCGGGGGTGGCAATGGAAGGGGATGGAAAAGAGGATGAGGAAGGGGATGGAGTTGGTTGGGGAGGCTCAGGAGAAGCTGTGGGGAGGCCCCAGGGTCTGAAGGGGACTCCAAGGATGGGGAATCTTTATCATGGACAGGACAAGTGCAGGTTGGATACAAGGATGCTGGGACACTGGGATGAAGGGAGAAGGTTGGGATGCCCCATCCCTGGCAGTGTCCAAGGTGTTTGCATCGACCCTCTCCAGTGGAAGGCGCCCCTTGGCGTTCCAGCAGGTTGGAACTGATCCTTCCCAACCCCATTCCATGATGTTCCCCCTGACTGGAGGAGGCTGGGGGTTGGATCCCAAAGTGGTACCTCTCCGGAGAGGAAGCAGCTTGTTCTCCAGCACATCCCTGGCATCCGTGCCTTCATCCATGAGATCCAGCTTGGTGATGACGCCGATGGTCCTCAAGCCTGATGCGACCCCATGGAAAACGAGGCCCCGGTGAGGCTCCCTGCTCCATCCCATCGGATCAGGAGCGTGAGGATGCATTCCCCCCCCCCCCCCCCCAACCCTTTTACCTTGCGGATCGACTTCCTTGGCCATCTTGAGCGCATCCGAGTTGGCCAGATCCATGTTGGCCGGCGTGACGGCGAGGATGAGGCTGCTCTCCCTGCTGATGAACTGCAGGATCATGTCCTTGATCTGGTACTCGATGTCCTGCGGCTGGTCCCCGACGGGCACCTTGGTGATGCCCGGGAGGTCGATGAGGGTCAGGTTCAACACTGGCACGGGAAAGGAGGCCGCGGTGAAGGAAAGTGGGAATGCCGCCATTCCCGGCGCCTGGAAGCAGGGCCGAGGGCCGCTCACCGTGCGGGGAGTACACGCGGAGGTTGATGGGGATGGGGGAGATGCCTTTGTTGGTCCCCGTCACCCGGTCGGTTTCCGCCTCGATTTCCTGCCGCACCTCGTCAAAATCCGTGAATTTCTTGGATTTGCAGTGCAGGAATTCAGCGTATTCTGGGAAAGAACGGGAAAACCGGGATGGGAATAACGGGGGTAACGGCAACGTGGCCACGGGGAGCCCCCGAGAGGACACGGCGAAGGGCCTGGCATCCTGGAATGGATGGCGAAGGACCTGAAAGCGCAGCCCGGTTCCAGCCCTCTGGAATGGGCAGGGGGGCACCGGACCGCCGCCAGGGAGGGGGCATCCCAACCTCTTCCCATCCAAGCCCGTCCCAGGGTCCACACCTGTCTTGGAGAAGATGAGCTGCAGGATGAGGGGCCGCCGGGTGACGATGCCAGAGCCGCGGGGCAGGAAATCCCTAGGAGGAATTGGAAAAGCGGGAATTGGGATGCAAGGAGCTGGGATCCAAGGCTCCCCTCTGGCTCCGCAGCTCCATAGGATCCAGCAGCCGGAGGTGGGAGAGGGGGAAGGATCCCTGCTCCCAAGGCCACCCCCCCCCCCCCCCATCCCTCCCTAAGGAAAAGGGGAGGGATGGAAGCGCATCCCTGCTCCCTAAGGGAGAGGAGAGCGGCTCCCGCCTCCCTGCAGGAACCCGGGAAGCAGCTTCCATTGGGAGAGCTCCATATTCCCACTTCAGAAGGGAATGGATGGGATAACCCCCCCATTTCGGACGGGCCAAGGAAACGGTGCTGCCCCGAGCATTCCGGGCCGGAATCGCACGGAAGTGGGAATGGGATGGGCAGGTGGGTCTGCCCAGCAGTGCCATGCTGCTTGCCAGGAAATGGGAATGCCGAGCTCCTTGGGAGAGGGACGCGAGGGCCAAAGGGGATGCTTCCATTAGCATCCAGCGCAGGGATGCAGGTCACGGGGATCCCGACCGCCTCCCATCCGGCTGGGGATTCCAGGTGGGAATGTCACGGGATGGGTTGGGAGCCAATGGCCCGTGCCTGGCATTGCTGGGGCTGGAAAAGCGGGACGGGAGCTTCCTGCCCAACCGGGAGGACAGGTCCTGCGGGAAGCGGCACGGGGCAAGGGAGGGAAGTGGCTGAGGCCCCGGCCCTGGTCCCTCCGCTCCCATGGGAGCTGCCGGCTTCCTGCTATCCCTATGGACCCGGGTGGGATGCAGGCAGCGTCTCCATCGTTCCGTGATGCCCTGCTTGGGAAGAGCGGCACCAGGAAGCGGCTCCTTGGAGAGCTCAAAGGTCACCACCAGCAGCAGAGGAGGAGGAGGAGGAGGAAGAGCACAGGGAACATCCCTGGGGAACAGCCTCCTCCTGGGAGCAGCTCCCTCTCCCATCTCCCCCTGCACTGCCGGCCCCTGGGAACACCGGGAACGCCATGGGAAGGGCTCATAAAGCCCCATTGAGGTTCGGGCCCCGGGGGGGGAAGGGCCTCCCCACCACAAGGGCCCCATTGTCAGGGCTCAATGCCCGGGGTTGATCCCGCTCCGAGGACAGAGCAGCATTCCATGATTCCATGACCTAACCCAGGGAGGGAGGGGGCGTCCAGGGAGCTCATCCCAACCCTGCCTCTTCCTTGGGCCTTCTCCCTTATCCCGGGTCAGGGAATTGCCTTGGTCCAACCTTGGTGGGGCTCAGAAGCTTCAGGCCACTGGAGCCGACTCCGAGCTCAATCCCCAATGAGATCCCTCCAAAGGGGTTTATTCCAAGCGGGAATAACGTCCTTCCCTGCAGCTCCTCGCAGCAGGGATGCAGGAGAAGGTGGGGAATGAGCAAAACCCCCATGTCACATCCTGCCTCCATCCACCGGGATACTGGGAGTCGGGATTCCAGGGCCTCTCATGCTCCCGATCCCCACTCAACCCCACCTTAAAAGCCTTTGGATGGGAGATCCCAAAGCTCCATAACAAAGTTGGGATCCCCAGGGCCGGTTTTCCAGCACCTCCATGATGAGGAACTCCCAAAGGGAAGGGGAATAACTTGGCTATCTGAAGCCCCCCCTGCATGAGGATATAAACAGCCTGGAATGGGATGGAATTCCCGCCTGGAATAGCTTCTTTGGGATGCAAAGGTGTTGCCAGGGCGGTGACAAGCCAGGCTGGGATGACAGCACAGGAAGTTGCCTATTGTTCCCATTCCAGCATCCGGGATGGGAACGGAGGAGCCCTGGAGCTGCAGGAATCCAGCTCCTTGCCCCATGGGTCCCACTGACCTCGGCGGGGTGGAACCAGCTCCGCTGCCCCCGTTATCAGTGCCCAGCCCGCTGTCACCCTGCGGCTCGGCCCCTATCTCGGGGGCACAGGGCCCCACCGCAGCCCGGCGCTATCAGCCGGCTCCACGCTCTTAACCCGGGTTAACGGCGGTGATGGGGGGCCAGGAACCGTGCGGGATGCTCCGCTCCTGCATCCCGGTTCCCCCACCGGTACCCGCACCATTCCCCTACCTACGCTGTTAGCGTAAGAGTCCGGTACCCGCACCATACCCCTACCTACGCCGTTGGCGTAAGGGTCCGGTGCCCGCACCATGCCCCTACCCACGCCGTTGGCGTAAGGGGCCGGTGCCCGCACCATAACCCTACTACGCCGTTAGCGTAAGGGTCCGGCTCTGCCCGCGCGCTACGCCAAGTGCGTACGGCCCCGGCGGCTCGCTGCGCACCTTGCGTAGCGGCGGCGCACGGTCCCCTTCAGGCCGCGCCCTGCGCTCGGCCGGATTCCCGAAGCCGCGCTTACGCCAGCGGCGTAAAGGCCCCCGGCGCCGTCCCCGCCGGTACCGGCCTCCCCTCCCCGCCGTTACTCACCGGCCCACGAAGTTCTCGAGCACCGAGCTCTTGCCCGCGCTCTGCCCGCCCACCACGGCGATCTGCGGCAGGTCCAGGTGGCAGCTCTGCCCGATGGAGCTGAACGCGTCCTGCAGCTTGTTCACCAGCGGGATCAGCTCCTCCATGCCCCGGTTCCCCATAGCGGGGGGGGGCCGGTGCCGGTACCGGCTCCTCACAGGCCCCGCGGCCAAACTTCCCCTCCGCGGCTCCTCATCCGGTACTGGCGACTCCCCTCAGCGCCGGGCCCGCCCCCCTCGCGGTCATTGGCGGGTTGGGCTGCCAATCGGCGGCTCTATTGGGCTGTCGCCTCGTCGCTCATCCCGCCCAGCCAATGGGAGGCCGCGCTGGGGTGTCAGCTGAGGAGGTGCTGCTGAAACTCCCGCCCGCCCCGAGGCAGATCCTGACGTTTCATTGGCGGAGACGCCTGCCGCTCCGCAAAGGCAACGAATCACAAGCAGCGAGGGCTCCCCCGCCCTCATCCCATTGGTCTCCCATTGCACCAGCTTGCCCGCCCATCCAGAGCCTCGGGGGGAGGGGGGCGACGGTGCGGGGCGGCGACGAATCCCTTCCTGATTGGCCAGCGGGCTGTCAATCAGCGATCCTCGCCCGCTGATTGGCTGCTTTGCTCCTTTCCCCCCCCCCTCCAAAGGGACCGGCCCGAGGCAGCGCCCTCGGCACGGGGCGGGGCCGGGGACCGGGGGTGCCCAGGCCGCAAGATGGCGGCCGCGTTGCCCCTGGTTACGGGCACGTGCGGCCGGAAGCGCCGATCACGTGGCTTAGCGGGAAGATGGCGGCGCCCACGGCGGCGGGGCCCGGCTCGGCTCCGTTGTTACGGGTGGTGGCGGAGTGCGGCCGGAGCCGGGCCCGGGCCTCGGAGCTGCGGCTGCCGCACGGCCCCGTGCCCTGCCCCGCCTTCATGCCCGTGGGCACCCGCGGCACCGCCAAGGGGATCACGGCCGCGCAGCTCGCGGCGCTCGGCTGCCGCCTCTGCCTCGGCAACGCCTATCACCTGGGCACGCGGCCGGTAAGCTCCGCCCCCCCCCCCGAAGACCACGCCCCTTCCCTGGGAGGGGCTATTTTGGGGGTCACCCCCCCTTTGTGGCCCCGCCCCCAGACCCCTCGGGTCTCCCCCTCCCTTCCCGCCGCCAATTGGAGGGCTCTATTTGGCGAGGCCACGCCCCTCTGCCCCCACGCCCCCTTTGTCGCTCCGCCCCTAGATCCCCTCTGGTCTCCCCCGGGTCCCCCTGCCCGCCCGCCCGCCAATTGGAGGGCTCTATTTGGCGAGGCCACGCCCCCCGGCACCCACGCCCCCTTTGTCGCTCCGCCCCTAGATCCCCTCTGGTCTCCCCCGGGTCCTCCTGCCCGCCCTCCCGTCCCCATTCCCGGTGTACCGCGGTCCCCCCGCAGGGCCCGGAGCTGGTGCAGCGCGCAGGCGGCCTCCACGGCTTCATGGACTGGCCCCACAACCTCCTAACGGTGAGGAGGGGGGGGCACCCCTTGAACCCCCCCATGGGCTCCAATATTGGGGTGTCTCCCCCCTCCCCTCCCTAAAATCCCCCTTTCCTTTCTCCCCCCCCCCCCAGGACAGTGGTGGCTTCCAAATGGTTTCCCTGTCGGAGCTGTCGGAGGTGACAGAGGAGGGGGTCCTGTTCCATTCCCCCTATGGGGAGGGACAGATCCTGCTCACCCCGGAGAAGTCCATTGAGATCCAGAACGCTCTGGGTGAGTGCTTGGGGGGCGGGGGGACCACGACACCCCCAAAACACCCCAATAGTGGGGGGGTATCCCCAGGTTAACCCCCCCCATCCGCAGGCGCCGATATCGTGATGCAGTTGGACGATGTCGTGAGCAGCACCACGACGGGGCCACGTGTTGAGGAGGCCATGAAGAGGTGGGGACCCCCCCCATGGACCAATCCACACCCCCCCCCCCCCCCCCCCCCCCACTCACTGTGTTCCCCCCCCCCCAGGTCCGTGCGTTGGCTCGACCGCTGCATCGCCGCCAACTGCAACCCCCAGCGCCAAAACCTCTTCGCCATCATCCAGGGGGGGCTGGACCCAGAGCTGCGGGAGCAGTGCCTCGAAGGTACCGGGGGCCTTCGTCTGCATCCCCATCCCCATCCTCATCCTTATCCCCATCCTCATCTTCATCCCCATTCTCATTCTCGTCCACATCCTCATCTTCATCCCCATCCTCATCCCCCATTACCATCCCCATCCCTCATCCTCATCCCCCGTCCCCTTCCCTCATCCCCATCCCCTTCCCCATCCTTTATCCCCCTTCTCTTCCTCATCTTCACCCCCCTTCTCTTCCTCATCGCCATCCTCATCCCCCATCCCCACCCTCATCCCCCATCCTTATCTCTATCCCCATCCTCATCCCCATCCTCCTCCTTCACCCCCATCCCCTTCGCCACCCTTCATCCCCATCCTCATCCCTATCCCCCTCCTCATTATCTTCCTCCTCCTCATCCCCCTTTTCCTCCTCATCTTCATCCCCCTTCTCTTCCTCATCCCCATCCCCATCCTCATCTCTATCCTAATCCCATCCTCACCCCCATCCCACTTCTCATCCCCGTTATCCTCCCCCTTTTCATTCTCTCCCTCATCCCCTTCTCCTCCTGATGTATGGGGGGGGGGGGGTACAGGATTAAACCCCCCCTTACCCCCCCCACAGCGATGATGCTCCGGGACGTGCCGGGCTTCGCCATCGGGGGCCTGAGCGGGGGGGAGGACAAGGGCAGCTTCTGGCGCATGGTGAAGCTCAGCACCGAGCGCCTGCCCCGGGACAAGCCCCGCTACCTCATGGGCGTCGGGTAGGTCCTTATGGGGGGGGGAATATTGGGGTGTCCCCCCCCTTATGATCCCCATTGCCCCCCATAGCTACGCCACTGACCTGGTGGTGTGCGTTGCATTGGGCTGTGACATGTTCGACTGCGTCTTCCCCACGCGTACAGCGGTAAGAGGGGGTTTGGGGGGGCATAGAATGGGGGGAACCCCTGTTCTGAACACCACTGGTTTGCCCCATAGCGGTTTGGGTCTGTGGTAAGAGGGGGTTTGGGGGGGCATAGAATGGGGGGAACCCCTGTTCTGAACGCCATTGGTTTGCCCCATAGCGGTTTGGGTCTGTGGTAAGAGGGGGTTTGGGGGGGGCACAGAATGGGGACCCCCGTGTTCTGAACACCACTGGTTTGCCCCATAGCGGTTCGGGTCTGTGGTAAGAGGGGGTTTTGGGGGGGGGGCACAGAATGGGGACCCCCGTGTTCTGAACGCCATTGGTTTGCCCCATAGCGGTTTGGGTCTGTGGTAAGAGGGGGTTTTGGGGGGGGGGGCACAGAATGGGGACCCCCGTGTTCTGAACGCCATTGGTTTGCCCCATAGCGGTTTGGGTCTGTGGTAAGAGGGGGTTTTGGGGGGGCATAGAATGGGGACCCCCCTGTTCTGAACACCACTGGTTTGCCCCATAGCGGTTCGGGTCCGCCTTGGTGCCGGGGGGGTCGCTGCAGCTCAAGAACCGGGGATACGCCAGGGACTTCCGACCCATAGAGGAGGGGTGCGGGTGCCCCACGTGCCAGCGGTGAGGGGAGGGGAGGAAATGGGGGGGGGGGGCGTAAATGGGAGGGGTACATAAAGGGGGGGGACACAAATGGGGGATACATAAAGCGGGGGGCACATAAATGGGGGGTACATAAGGGGCGCACACAAATGGGGGGTACATAAAGGTGGGGGGCACATAAGGGGGGTACATAAAGGTGTGGGGGACACATAAATTAGGGGGCACATAAGGGGGGCACATAAAGAGGGTACATAAAGGTGGGGGGGATCACATAAAGGGGGGGTCCCATAAAGGGGGGCACATAAAGGGGGGTCCCATAAAGGGGGATCACATAAAGGGGGGGGTCCCATAAAGGGGGGTCCCATAAAGGGGGATCACATAAAGGGGGGGTCCCATAAAGGGGGGCACATAAAGGGGGGTCCCATAAAGGGGGGTCCCATAAAGGGGGGCACATAAAGGGGGGTCCCATAAAGGGGGATCACCTAAAGGGGGGGTCCCATAAAGGGGGGTCCCATAAAGGGGGGGTCCCATAAAGGGGGGCACATAAAGGGGGGTCCCATAAAGGGGGATCACATAAAGGGGGGTCCCATAAAGGGGGTCCCATAAAGGGGGGTGTCCCATAAAGGGGGGGTCCCATAAAGGGGGATCACCTAAAGGGGGGGTCCCATAAAGGGGGGTCCCATAAAGGGGGGGTCCCATAAAGGGGGGCACATAAAGGGGGGTCCCATAAAGGGGGGCACATAAAGGGGGGTCCCATAAAGGGGGTCCCATAAAGGGGGGGTCCCATAAAGGGGGGCACATAAAGGGGGGTCCCATAAAGGGGGATCACATAAAGGGGGGTCCCATAAAGGGGGTCCCATAAAGGGGGGGTCCCATAAAGGGGGGTACCCTAAGGTGCCCCCCCCCCAGTTACAGCCGTGCCTATCTCCACGCCCTGCTCCGCACGGAGCCCGCGGCGCTGCATCACCTGACCGTGCACAACATAGCCTATCAGGTGCGGGGGGCGGGGCCACGGGGTGGGCGGGGCCATGGGGGTTCTATTGGGGGGGGTCTGTGGATGGGGTCTATGGGGTATGGTCCATGGGGGGGTCTATGGAGGGGGTCTATGGAGGGGGTCTATGGGGGGGTGTCCATGGGGAGGTCCATGGAGGGGATCCATGGGGGGATCTATGGGGGGTCCATGGGGAGGGTCCATGGGAAGGTCCATTGGGGGGGGTTCTATTGGGGGTTATCCAGGCAGGGTCTATTGGGGGGTCCATGGGGGGGGTCTATGGGGGGGTCCATGGGAGGGTCTATGGGGGGGTCCATGGGGGGGTCCATGGGAGGGTCTATGGGGGGGTCCATGGGAGGGTCTATGGGGGGGTTCATGGGAGGGTCTATGGGGGGGTCCATGGGGGGGTCCATGGGAGGGTCTATGGGGGGGTCCATGGGAGGGTCTATGGGGGGGTCCATGGGAGGGTCTGGGGGGGGGGGTCCCTTATTAACCCCCCCGTGCCCCCCCCAGCTCTCCCTGATGGCCTCCATCCGCCAGAGCATCCTGGAGCAGCGCTTCCCGCAGTTCGTGCGGGGCTTCCTGAGCTCCCACTATGGGGCGCAGGTCCCGCCGTGGGTCCGGGAGGCGCTGGAGGCTGCTGGGATCCCCTTGGAATAACGGGGACACCCCCCGCCCCCACCTGGGCTTTTTTATGTGTTTTAGGGGTTTTTTACTGTTTTAATGGGTTTTGAAGGGGGGGGTCACAATAAAGGTGCTTGGTGGGAACAGCAGCTTGTGGGGCTGGGCGGGGAAAATGGGGTTGGGAGAGGCTAAATAAGGACATGGACCCACCTCTGCCCCATAGAGGGATGGGGGGGGCATGGACCAACCTCTGCCCCATAGAGGGATGGGGGAGGGCATGGACCCACCTCTGCCCCATAGTGGGGTGGGGGGGGCATGGACCAACCTCTGCCCCATAGTGGGGTGGGGGGGGCATGGACCAACCTCTGCCCCATAGTGGGGTGGGGCGGGCCCCACACGTCAAGTGGGGCACAGGAGGAAGTTTGAGGACAGGGTGGGGTGACCACGGCCACGTCAGTGCCAGCGGCAGCTCCGGCCCTGGCCGCAGGTGAGGGGGAATGGGAGAGACTGGGAGGGACTGGGAAGGACTGGGAGGGACTGGGAAGGGCTGGGAGCTGCGACCAGAGGAGCCTGGAGCGATTGGGAATGACCGGGAAGAGGTGGGAATAGCACCTGGAGCAACTGGGAGTGACTGGGAAGAGGTGGGAATAGCACCTGGAGTGACTGGGAGTGACTGGGAAGAGGTGGGAATAGCACCTGGAGCGACTGGGAGTGACTGGGAAGAGGTGGGAATAGCGCCTGGAGCAACTGGGAGTGACCGGGAAGAGGTGGGAATAGCACCTGGAGCAACTGGGAGTGACTGGGAAGAGGTGGGAATAGCACCTGGAGCAACTGGGAGTGACTGGGAAGAGGTGGGAATAGCACCTGGAGCGACTGGGAGTGACTGGGAAGAGGTGGGAATAGCACCTGGAGCAACTGGGAGTGACTGGGAAGAGGTGGGAATAGCACCTGGAGGAGCCTGGATTGACCAGGAAGGGCTGGGAGCTGCGCCTGGGAGAGCCTGGAGCGATTGGGAACGACCGGGAAGAGGTGGAAATAGCACATGGAGAAGCCTGGAGTGACTGGGAAGAGGTGGGAACAGAGCCTGAAGGAACCTCGAGTGACCGGCAGTGACTGGGAAGGGCTGGGAGCAGCACTCAGGGGGGCCCGGAGCCACTGGGAGTAACTGGGAACCAGTTGGAACAGCCCCTGGGGAAACTGGGAGTGCCTGGGAAGGGCCGGGAGATGCAGCCCGGGGCTGAACCTGGCAGTGCTGGACTCTGAGCCCTATGGCTCCTATGGGGCTGCAGGGACCCCAACTGGTTTTACTGGTTTAACTGGTTGGGAATGGGCTGGACTCCCCCCCACCTTGGTGGCATCAGTGCCACAGCGAGGGGCACTGGGGGGGGGGTTACTGAGGTGCCGGTGTCCCCCACAGGCAGCGCCCTACCATGAAGTGGCAGCCGAGCCCTCGCCTGCTGCTGCTGCCGGCACTGGTGGCACTGGTGGCACTGGTGGGGCTGCGGCTGCGGCACAGACCCGAGGAGCCCGTCACCGCGGCGCCGGGCCCGACTCCTGCGCATTCCAATGGCAAAGGGTCCCGCTGCTTCCAGCCGGGAACACCGCGCTTGCCGCCCGGCACCCGCTGCGGCCGCCGTATCCGCATCCCTACCGCTTCCTCCTCAACCAGCCCCATAAGTGCCGGGAGCGGGCGCCGTTCCTGGTGCTGTTGGTGGCGACGGCGCCGGAGGACACCGGGAGCCGGGATTGCATCCGTCGGACGTGGGGCAACGAGAGCTCGGTGCCGGGCGTCTCCATCGTGCGCCTCTTCCTCCTCGGCGTCCATCCGGTGTTCGCCGACGCGCTGGCGCCGGTGCTCCACGAGGAAAACCAGGAATACGGCGACCTCATCCAGCAGGACTTCCTGGATACCTACAACAACCTCACGCTGAAGACGCTGATGGGCATGGAATGGGTGAGCAAGCACTGCCCCAACGCCACGTACGTGATGAAGGCCGACGCCGACGTCTTCCTCAACCTCTCCTACTTGACCCGGCGCTTGCTGACGCCGCCCAAGACCGGCTTCGCCACCGGTTACGTCTACCGGGGCACGGGCCCGATCCGGAGCAAGGCCTCCAAGTGGTTCGTGCCCTACGAGGTGTACCCCGACGCCACGTACCCGCCGTACTGCGCCGGCCCGGCTTACGTCCTCTCCGCCGACGTGGCCGCCGGCGTCTACGCCGCGGCGCAGACCTTGCCCCTCGTCCCCATGGAGGACGCCTTCGTCGGCATCTGCCTCCACGCCCTCGGCGTCGCCGTCACCACCGGCCCTTGGGGGGCCTTCTCTGTGGGGCGCATCCCCTACGAGCCGTGCCGCTTCGCCCGCGCCGTCATGGTCCATCGGTACCCCCCCAGGGAGGTGCTGGCGCTTTGGCCACGCTTCCAAGAGGCCCAAGGCGGGTGCAAGGGGGACTGAACCGCGCCGGTGATGCCGTGGGGTCAATGGGGGGCCTGATTCCTTTGAAGCCCCGTAAGAGGGTGGCCAAGCGGCCCCGTTGCCATGGCTGTGGCGTCCTGGGGACGTGGGTTATGCCGTAAGCCCTGCTTGACACCGCGGCGCCGGTTTGGAGCTCACCACCAGGAAGTGACACCCGGAGAAGCCGGTTCTTGGGTGCTCCCTTGAGCGCTTCCCATAGGCAGAAAGAGGAGAGGGGGGGGGGTTAAGGTTTGGTCTCAAACCCAAGAGGTTTGGGTCATTCAAGGAAGCACATTCCCAAGTGGAAGGGGGGGTGCGAGGAAGGGGGAGGCGTCGGTGTCAGGTTGGGGGTGTTTATTCATCTACATTCAGCTTACTCCAGGCGTGCTTCCCGCGGGATGCGGGCGGATTAACCCCCCCCCCATCCCTTTCCCCATCCCTTTCCCCCCCCCACTTCTACACCTGGAACACTAAAGCCTTAAAGAGACAAGCAGAAGCTGCTGGGACTCACTGCACAGAAGCGCCGGCGGGTGACGGGGACACCTCCGTCGCGGGCTCAGAGCCGGGGCCACCTTTGCCAATGGGATTAAAAAGGGAGCCCGGGCTCGGATGGGACTCCCGACAACGACGACGACGACGACAAAGAAAACCCCCCCTCGGGTAACCATAATAATTAATAATTAATAATTAATAATCATCAATCGGCATCCCTCTGGTGACAAACGGCAACCAACAACCCATTCGATCCAGCGAGGCCCAACGGGAACAGCTACGAACGGGATCACTTGACCCTCGGTGGTGGGAGCACAAAAAGGGAGCACGGCAACATGGAAATGGGGGCAAAAAAAAGAGGGGGGGTGTGGGGGTGTGGAGGGGGAGGGGGATGGGATGATGTTTCCCTCATTCCAGGAAGTGGGAAAACGCCTCTTCCGGAGGGCCCGGAGGCCCCGGAGCCGCGGCTCTATCTGTACTGGTAACTCATGCTGTGGTCGTTCCTGCCGTAGCCGCCTTGGGAAGCTTGGTAGGAGCTGGGGGGGCCGCTGTAATTCTGCCCGGAGCCGGGGGAGTTGTAGTTGGATTGGGAGGAATATCCACCTGGAAGGACAAGGATTGCCCCCGGTGAGCGCCGGGGCCGAGCGCCGGCATCGCTCCCGTCCAATCCCGTCCCAACCCCGTGCCATGGACGCCGCACGGGAAGCATCCCGGGAACGCCGTGGTACTGACCTTGCTTACCTTGGTAGGAGGAGCCGCCGCCCCCCGAGCCCCCCCCGTAGCCGCCCGTGTTGTAGGAAGCACCGGAGTAGTTGTTGCCGCCGCGGCCGCTGCTGCCGTAACCTGGCCGGGAGGGAAGGGGGGAGCGCGGTGAGCACCAAAACTGGAGGGGGGGGGGGGTTCTCCCTGCTCTGGGGGTGATGCTTGGGGGGGGGCAGAGCAGGAGAGGCCCCCATCGGCATCGCTTGGTGGCCTCCTCCACCTCAGTGCAATGGAGCAGAGCAGCCAAGTGGGGGGGAAAGGGGCCGCAAAGGGCTTTGGGGGCAGCTTCACCCCACATAGGTTACACAGAGCCCAGCCATGGGGCAGCCACCACCCCACTGCCTGCATCCCGCTCATCCCTGCTGCTTCCAGCCTGGATCTCCTTCCTCTGCTCTCAAACCATCCCCATAGGGCCCAATGGTGGGGCACCCACCACCACACTGCCTGCATCCCGCTCATCCCTGCTGCTTCCAGCCTGGATCTCCTTCCTCTGCTCTCAAACCATCCCCATAGAGCCCAATGGTGGGGCACCCACCACCACACTGCCTGCATCCCGCTCATCCCTGCTGCTTCCAGCCTGGATCTCCTTCCTCTGCTCTCAAACCATCCCCATAGAGCCCAATGGTGGGGCACCCACCACCCCACGGCCTGCATCCCGCTCATCCCTGCTGCTTCCAGCCTGGATCTCCTTCCTCTGCTCTCAAACCATCCCCATAGGGCCCAATGGTGGGGCACCCACCACCACACTGCCTGCATCCCACTCTTCATCCCGCATCTCCCCCCTTCTGCTCCCCAAACCATCCCTATATCCCATCCCTCCGGTCCCAAACCCTATTCCTCCATGTTCCAACTCTTCCCCCGTTACCTACTGATCTATTGATCCCCCCCCCTTATTTACTCACTGAATTTGCTCTCGTAGCTGTAATCAGAGCCTCCCCCTCCGGGCGAGTTGTACGAGTTGGAGTAGGATGAGTAATTGCCTTGCCCGTGGTTGTAGCCCTTCTGCTTGCCCTGCGGCGGGCCGTAGTTGCCGCCGCCGCCGCCGCCGTACTGGTTCTGGTTGTAGGCCTGCTGCTGCTGGCCCTGATGGGCCTGGTAGCCGGAGCCGTAGGAGCCTTTCTGCTGCCCCCCGTGCTGCTGCTTCTTCCCCCCGTGCTTGGGCACCGGGGAGTTGTAGTTGTCCCCTCCTTGGTAGTAGGAGCCGTAACCGGAGCCGCCGGAGCCGCCGCCGCCGCTGCCCGAGTTGCTGTGGCCGCCGTTGCTGTAGAATTGGCCTGAACAGAGAGAAGAGCGTCAGCCCCGAGGCACCAAAAGGCTTCCAAAGGTTGGGAATGCCATGGGGGGGGGGTGGGGAGGGGGTATTCCCAACCTCCGGCCCCACGGAGCGCTAAATACCCCCCTGAGGCCCATGGGGTGGGACCGACGGAGGGAGCTCATTCCCGCACCGAGGAATGGGGTTGAGGTTCCCGACGGCGCAGCCTGGGGTTATCCCAGTGGGAATGGCACAGGGAAAAGCCCTGCGGTGGGGTTGGCGAGGCTTGAGCTTTGGGGAAGTCGTGGTGTTGGGATGGGGGGAGATGACTCCATGGTGGAAAGCCAACGTGCGTCTTCCAATGGGTCCAAGGCACCAGCAGCAGGGTCCACAACGGCCCTTGGAAGCAGGGAAGTTTGCCACAGGAAAACCTTGATGCGGGAGCACGGAGATGGCTTTTTCCTTTTGGGATTGTCCCATCCCTTCCCAGCTGCATCCCATAGGATGCTGCGATGCTCTTCCCTCTTTCACACGGGGTTGTGATGCGATGGGTAACGCATCCCATCCCTGGGCCTCGTGAGGCTGCTTCCAGCAGCAAGGGGTTAAAGCAGCATCGCCTCATTCCAAGCGGGAAGTGCCAGGGATCCACCTCCCCAGTGGAGATATTGGGATCTTCCCGTTGGCACCAACGCCTCCTCGCTTCCTGGTGGAGTTCTGACACCGGTGGTGAAGGTCCCCATATCCAAGGCAAGGGATCGATCCATCCGGCCCCATGGATGTAAGGGGGAGCGGATCCGCTTCCCACCTTGGACCTTCTTCTTTGTGGAGCTCCGAGGTCCTCCTTGAGGCACCGAGGCTCAGGGAGAGCCTGGCACCCAATCCCAGTGATGGAAGCCGGGCCTTTGGGCAGCACAGGAGCTCTCTCCCTGCCATTCCCGATCCCGGTGACGCCGCGTGCCCTGGGATTTGGTGCTTTGAGGGCGCTCGGCTCCGAACGCTCCCCTTGGCGTTCACAATGGGCTCCTTTGCCGAAGTCACCTGGCATCAGTCCCTGATGCCCGATGTTCATTGCATCGGGATGGGAAGCACGGTGCCAATCCCACTGGATGCTCCCAACCCCTCCGTGCCCGGCCGTGAACAGGATCCCAAGTTAACCCGCGCCATCCTGCCCACCCGAGGGGCTGGCAATGAGAGCAAGGCTCCAATTGGATGCAAACCCAACCGGGAATGAAGCCAAGAGGGAGAAACCACGGAATGCTTTCCATGAAAGAAAAAGCAAGGATGGGCCTTGGGCTTGGAAAACCCCATCCAAGCATCCCAAACCCTCCCGGATCCCCGAGGGTGTGCACTGGAACAGGGCAAATCCCAAGCCAAACCCCCCCACCAAGTGCCTCAAGTTGTTCCGGCTCCAACGGCACCGGAGCAGCCCTGGAAGCGCTCCCAGGACTTTGGGCTTTGGAACTGGATCAAATTGAAGGGAAAAGCTAGTTTTTTTTTGGGGGGGATGCTTCAGGAAGACCCAAAAGGAGGAGGAGTCAAGTGGAAAAGGCACCTACAGACAGGATGGAGACAGAGCAGAGAACCCCGAATGAGAGCGGGCTCGCCAGGGCCACCTCTGCTCCCATCACCCCCGGGTGAAGCCTCCTTCCCTCTGCATCCAATTGGGAACAAGGGGATAAAAAATCCCATTCCAAAGCATGGCTGAGAGCTTCCCAAAGCAGGGAAATGTGGACTGGTCCCAGTTTATGGGGGCGGGGGGGGAACTGGGAAGTGGTGGTGGAAGAGCAAAAAGCACTTACTATAGCCGGCAGTGGCCGAGTTGCCTCCTCCGTAACCATAGCTCCCGTAGCCACCTCCTGTGGTGGGAGAGCGGGATTAAAAGGAAGGAAGTGGAAGTGGGAAAAGGCTTTTGTGGATGTGGGAAGAGGAGAGGGAATAGGGCTGGAGAGGTGGGAATGAGGCTCCTGGAGCTAAACACGAGGACGGAGCAACGCCAAGGAGTGATGCTCGGAGCATCCTGCTCTAGTGCAAGGTGTCCATGGCTACGGATGAGCTTTAAGGGCCCTTCCCACCCAAAGCAGGCTGGGATTCCCTGGAATACCACCGGGAACGGACCCAGGGCCTCGGGGGGTGGCCGATGTCTCACCTGCATTCATGTAGCCCCCGTGGTTGCCCCCGAAGCCCCCCCGGCCTCTCCCTCGGCCTCGGATGTTGCCGCCTCGCCCGCGGCCGCGCATGTTGGGTGGGGGGGGCACCTCGTTGTGCATGGGGCCTCCCATCCCGAAGCCGGGGTTGTGCTGCTGCAGGGAGGAGACACACACAAACACACACAGGTCACCAGGGAGCTTCCCGTGGGATCAGAGAGCTTCCAAAGGGAGCTCCACGCCGGAGCCAAGAGCCACGGGGATGGGACCCATCAAGGCCCCTTCCTAAGTGGTGCTTGTGCCGCTAAGCCCTTAGAGATCCTGCTTCCCCTCCATGCCTTGACCCATTCCCATCCCAGAGCAGGATTAAACCCCCCACCCACCCACCCCAGGAGCCATGGATGCACTGACCTTGACGGCGAATTTGGGCCCCCCTCTCGTGGGCACGGGGGCTCTTTTCTTCTTGTTCTGCTCGATGGGCACCGGAGCATCGGGGAAGAGCTTCTCCAAGGCGGCCAGCGCGGCGTAGGCTTTGGCCACCTTCTTATTGGAACCGGCCCCTTGGAACTTCTGCCCATCCACTTCCACCTTGTAAAAGGGATGAACCCATTGAAGGGCAAGGAGCAGGAGCTGCCACTTGGGTCAAGGGACCACGATACGGACAACGGAAGAGGTTGGGAGCGTTCAAAGGATGGATGAGGCTTTGAGCGAGCCAATGGGGTGGAAGCATCCCATCCCTGATCCTTGGAAGAGCCCTTCCATCCCAAAGCATTCCCTGATGGAGTGGTTTTAAGTTCCCATGGAAGGGACGGGCTCATGGGGGTCCCCCCTCACCTCCATGACAAAGCGCTTGTCGTGGCTGCCCCCCGTCTCGGAGATGAGCTCATACTTGAGCCCGCGCCGCTTCTCATTAAGCTCCATCACTGGGTTCTTGCCATGCTTGGTCAGGATTGGTCCCTGCTGCTTCACATTCTGCAAGGGGAGAAGCTGGGATGAGCCTTTTGTCTTCCCAAACCTTGGGAACTACCATAGACTGGGTTGGGCTGGAAAGGAGCCAAAGAGCATCAGGTTCCAATAGGCAGGGACACCTCGCACTAGACCGCGGTACCCAAGACTCCATCCAAGCTGGCCTTGAACAGCGCCAGGGATGGAGCATCCACAACTTCCTTGGGCATCCCATCCCGGCGTCCCAGCACCCTCACAGGGAAGAACACCCCTTTGTCTCCCACCCAAACTCCCCTGTTTCAGTTGGAACCCATCACCCCTTCTCCTACGGCTCCGATCCCAAATGAAGAGCCCTTGGAATACGCACTCCCGAGGTCCTGACCTCCTAAAATCCTTGCCTTGGAGCAAAAGCCCCTTCCCGTGATGGCTCCATGCTCATCCCACGGGAACGGGAGCAGCGGGGCCGCGCTCACCTCGGCGCTCTGATCCGAAGGAGGAGACGCGGCCGCCGGCGTCGCCACCGTTTCCACCACGGGAGGAGGAGCGACCACCACGGGCTTCTGTTCGCTCTCCTCGGCCGATTCATCGCCCTTGCCGGCTTCCTTGCCCTCCACGCCGGTGGGGAGCCCCATGTCCTGTAATACCTAGGGAAGGGGAGGGGGAGAGCAGGTCACGGACCGTGAGGACCGCGGTGCGGTGAGCGCTCAGCATCCCTTGGCTGCGCTGTTGGCGCTGGGCCCTCCGCCGGCTCCGGTGCTCACCTTCACGGCCACGTGCAGCTTGGCTGTCTTTTTGGAAGGCCCCGAGGCCTCGAAGGTGCTGCCGTCGATCTCCACGGACATGGTAAAGATGGGGGCGTGAACGGGCCCGGTCTGAGAGACCAGCTTGTACTGGAGGCCCGGTTTGAGCTGGTTGAGCTTCATCAGCGCGTTCATGGCCTGCGGGGGTTCCAGCTTCTCCTCTGAGCAGGGAGGAATGGGGGGGGACGTTGGTGGCTGTTGGCCCCCTCCCTCCCCCAGTCCCACACCCGCTCCCGTTCCCATCCTGGTGAGAGCTTCACTTTGAACCCGACGCCGTCAAGGTTTCGCTTCCCAAAGCCACACACCCGGAGCCCCCGTTTCCAGCTTCCAAAGCTGGAAGGATCCTTCCCAACATGCCCCTAACCCTAACCCTAACCCCAGCCCTGGGCATCCCTTTAGCACCTACCTCTCGTTAGCTCAATACCTTTTTTCTGTATCTTCTTCTTCTTTTTGCTGGGTGATTTCTCCTCCCCATCCTCTTCCATGGGGCGCTTCAGGGGGGTCACGGCGTACGTGGTGCTGGGAGGAATCTGGACTGTGGCAATGGGAAGAAACCCCCCCCCACATTCAGCATCCTGGGCCAGGCACCATGGGGATGGGGGGGGTTCATGGGGTTGGGTACCTACCAGTGTAGTCAATGGGGTTCTCGTTCTTTGGTTTCTTGGGCATTTTGGAAGGGAGAGGGTCCATCCCCAAGACTTTGTGCAGTTGGCCAAAAGCAGCAAGTCTCAGAGCGTGCTACAAAGAGGGAAAAGGGGCTGTTACTGGGAGGCGCAAGGCGGCGGCGCTGGTCTCTTGTTCCCTGCACAGCACCATTCTACCCCCCCCTACACCGACATCCTCAGCAGTTTAAATAGGACTTCTCTGGGATTCGGGTGGGTTTTGGACCCCAAAGGCAGGTCCTGGTTCAAGTCACTATTTCAACCCTGCGGCTTATGCTTCTGGTTGGCCAAGCTACCAAGACCTCAGCGGCGTGGGAACCCCCTTCAGCAGTTGTTTTACTCCACTAGAGATGACAAGGATGTTAAGAGCGACTCTACCGTGAGCCAAGGGGGAGTCAGTTGAACTGAGTTAAGTTTGGGTAACATCTGGAGTCAAACTATACCTGAGCACTCTGTGTGATATCTTCCCTTTGTTGTCTGTCTAGATGCCCAATAGCATCAGTGGCTTCTTTTTCACAAGGGATCATAAATACCAGAACCATCTGAAGGCAGGAAACAAGGAAGATATGCAGAGAATTATCCTGGTGTTTGCTAAAGAAACTAAACTAAGTATTCCCTTGGCATCAAGCAACACTCCAAGAACACGGACCGACACGATCCATCCATCGTGACGCTCGCCCTGGGCTATTTACCACGCACAGGTCGCAGTGGAGCTGCTTCACCACCGCTTAAGGAACCAAAAGGTCAGAAGCTGGAACCTCTCTATGGGGCGGGGGGGGGGTTGGTTCGAGGTGATGGCTCCGGGCCCCTCCGTGACGCCAAGGGCACCGCAGGGCTTTTGCCGAGCTCCCCAGCTAAGCTGCCCGCCCGGAGGAGGAGGGATGGGCTCAAGGGCTAAGGCCACACCGCGTTCCGCTCCGGCTCCGCTTTGAAACGGGAATGCAGAGAAGGACCTAACCTGGCATGACGATTCCCGAGGCGAGGCACTCCAGCACCCTCCGCAGGGCCTCGCCGGCTCCCATCGGCCGGTTGGCGGTGCCGATGGATTTCTCGCACAGCAGCTCCAGAGGCTGGGGAAAAGACAAGTTTGGAGAGGGGTGAGGAGCAACGAGGTGGGGGGGGGGGCCAGGAGCTGCTTCAGGCTCGCCAGCCACGAGGGATTTACACTGGAGAGGCTGGGAGCTGGCCCAACAACTCACGCCATCCGCGCCGGATGCGCGGCTTAAGGGCAGAAGCATTGGCCGCACCACGCACACTGGAGCTGGAGCATCCTTAAGGTCCTTCCAGCCCAAACCTTGCTATAACACATCAATGTATATATACAGGTACCAACCTCTGGCTTGGAGAAGCTGTGGCTGCCCCCATCCCTGGCACTGTTCAAGGCCAGGTTGGACTTGGAGCACCCTGCTCTAGGGGAAGGTGTCCCTGCCCATGGCACGGGGCTGGGACTGGCTGAGCCTCAATCCAAACGAGCCTGGGATTCAGTGATTCTGGCTACACACAGAAATCAGTATCTATGACTCTGTCACTATAGATATCAGTGCATAAACCTGTATCTACAGATAGCAATCAATATGCCTAAATCTTGTAACTATAGGTATCAATGCATATGAAGCTGTAACGATATCAACATGTATTAATCTGCAACTATAAATATCATTATGTATAAATCTGTATCTATCAATCAATATGTATAAATCTAACTATAGGTATCAATCAATACGTATGGATCTGTAACTACAGATATCAAAATGTATGAATCTGGAACTGTATCAATCAATATGGATAGATCTGGAACTATATCAATCAATATGCATAAATCTTAGGTATCTATAACTGTAACTATAGGTAACTATAAATATAAATCAATATGTATAAATGTGGAACTACAGATATCAATATATATAAATCTGTAACTACCAATTAATATGCATAAACCTAACTACAGGTATCAATCAATATGTATAAATGTAAAACTACAAATATCAATATATATAAATCTGTAACTATATCTACCAATTAATATGTATAAACCTAACTACAGCTATCAATCAATATGTATAAATGCAGAACTACAGATATCGATATATATAAATCTGTAACTATATCTACCAATTAATATGTATAAACCTAACTACAGCTATCAATCAATATGTATAAATGCAGAACTACAAATATCAACATATACAAATCTGTAACTTTATCGATTGATATGTATAAATCTAACTAGATCAATCAATATGTATGAATCTGTAACTATAGGTATAAATTAATATGAACGATTCTACAACTATAGCTATCTGATACGTATAAAACTGTGACTAGGTCAATCAATATGTATAAATCTGTAACTATAGGTATAATCAATACATGTGAATCTATAACTATAGCTATCAATAAATACATATGAATCTATAAGTATAGGTATCAATCAATTTGCATGAATCTGTAATTATAGGTATAAATCAATTTGTATGAATCTATAACTATAGCTATTGATATGTATAAATCTCTATATCAATAAACATGTATAAATCTGTAACTATATCTATCAATACGTGAATCTATAACTATAGCTATCAATATGTATAAACTTCCAACTAAATCAATCAATATGTATGAATCTGTAACTATATTAATCAATAGGTAAGAATCTGTAGCTATAGGTATAAATCAATATGTATGAATCTATAACTATAGCTATCAATATGTATAAACTTCTAACTAGATCAATCAATATGTATGAATCTGTAACTATAGGTATAAATCAATACATATGAACCTATAACTATAGCTATCGATATCTATAAACCTCTATCAATCAATAGGTATGAATCTGTAACTATAGGTAGAATCAATACATATGAATGGATAAATATAGCTATCAATATGTATAAACCTGTAACTATAGGTATAAATCAATACACATGAATCTATAACTATAGCTATCAATATGTACAAACTTCTAACTATATCAATCAATATGTATGAATCTGTAACTTTAGCTATCAATATGTACAAACCTCTAACTATATCAATATGTATGAATCTGTGACCATAGGTATCAATCAATATATATGAACCTGTAACTATAGGTATCAATCAATATGTATGAATCTGTAACTATAGGTATCAATCAGTATGTATGAATCTGTAACTATAGGTATCAATCAATATGTATAAATCTGTAACTGTAGGTTATCCATCAATATGTACGAACCTGTAACTATAGGTATCAATCAATATGGATGAATCTGTAAGTATAGGTTATCAATCAATATGTATGAATCTGTAACGATACGTATTAATCAATATATATGAACCTGTAACTATAGGTATCAATCAATATGTATGAATCTGTAACTATAGGTATCAATCAATATGTATGAATCTGTAACTATAGGTATCAATCAGTATGTATGAATCTGTAACTATAGGTATCAATCAATATGTATAAATCTGTAACTGTAGGTTATCCATCAATATGTACGAACCTGTGACTATAGGTATCAATCAATAAGGATGAATCTGTAAGTATAGGTTATCAATCAATATGTATGAATCTGTAACTATACGTATTAATCAATATATATGAACCTGTAACTATAGGTATCAATCAATATGTATGAATCTGTAACTGTAAGAATCAATCAATATATATGAACCTGTGTCTATAGGTATCACTCAGTCCGTATGAACCTGTGACTATAGGTATCAATCAATATGTATGAACCTGTGGCTGTAGGTATCAATCAATATGTATGAACCTATGGCTATAGGTATCAATCAATATGTATGAACCTGTGGCTGTAGGTATCAATCAATATGCATGAACCTGTGGCTATAGGTATCAATCAATATGTATGAACCTGTGGCTGTAGGTATCAATCAATACATATGAACCTGTGGCTGTAGGTATCACTCAGTCGTATGAACCTGTGGCTGTAGGTATCAATCAATACATATGAACCTGTGACTATAGGTATCAATCAATATGTATGAACCTGTGGCTGTAGGTATCAATCAATACATATGAACCTGTGGCTATAGGTATCACTCAGTCCATATGAACCTGTGGCTATAGGTATCACTCAGTCCATATGAACCTCTGGCTGTAGGTATCACTCAAGTCATATGAACCTGTGGCTATAGGTATCAATCAATACATATGAACCTGTGGCTATAGGTATCACTCAGTCCGTATGAACCTGTGGCTATAGGTATCAATCAATACATATGAACCTGTGGCTATAGGTATCAATCAGTCCATATGAACCTGTGGCTATAGGTATCACTCAGTCCATATGAACCTGTGGCTGTAAGTATCAGTCAATACGTATGAATCTGTGGCTATAGGTATCAATCAATACGTATGAACCTGCGGCTATAAGTATCAATCAATACGTATGAACCTGTGGCTATAAGTATCAATCAATACGTATAAACCTGTGGCTATAGGTATCACTCAGTCCATATGAACCTGCGGCTGTAGGTATCAGTCCATATGAACCTGTGGCTATAGGTATCAATCAATACGTATAAACCTGTGGCTATAGGTATCAATCAATACGTATAAACCTGTGGCTATAGGTATCAATCAATACGTATAAACCTGTGGCTATAGGTATCACTCAGTCCATATGAACCTGTGGCTATAGGTATCAATCAATACGTATAAACCTGTGGCTATAGGTATCACTCAGTCCATATGAACCTGTGGCTGTAGGTATCAATCAATACATATGAACCTGTGGCTATAGGTATCACTCAGTCCATATGAACCTGTGGCTATAGGTATCAATCAGTCCATATGAACCTGTGGCTATAGGTATCACTCAGTCCATATGAACCTGTGGCTATAGGTATCAATCAATACGTATGAACCTGTGGCTATAGGTATCAATCAATACGTATGAACCTGTGGCTGTAGGTATCACTCAGTCCATATGAACCTGTGTCTATAGGTATCACTCAGTCCATATGAACCTGTGTCTATAGGTATCACTCAGTCCATATGAACCTGTGGCTATAGGTATCAGTCAATACGTATGAACCTGTGGCTGTAGGTATTACTCAGTCCATATGAACCTGTGGCTATAGGTATCACTCAGTCCATATGAACCTGTGGCTATAGGTATCAATCAATACGTATGAACCTGTGTCTATAGGTATCACTCAGTCCATATGAACCTGTGGCTGTAGGTATCAATCAATACATATGAACCTGTGGCTATAGGTATCACTCAGTCCATATGAACCTGTGGCTGTAGGTATCACTCAGTCCATATGAACCTGTGGCTATAGGTATCACTCAGTCCATATGAACCTGTGTCTATAGGTATCACTCAGTCCATATGAACCTGTGTCTATAGGTATCACTCAGTCCATATGAACCTGTGGCTATAGGTATCAGTCAATACGTATGAACCTGTGGCTGTAGATATCACTCAGTCCATATGAACCTGTGGCTGTAGGTATCACTCAGTCCATATGAACCTGTGGCTGTAGGTATCACTCAGTCCATATGAACCTGTGGCTGTAGGTATGGACCCACAGGCATCAACCTCTCCCTACACCTACACACCAACCCCATAAAGCCATCGCCCTGCTCAGCCCCTAGCCCGCGGGAGCCCCGAGCGGGCCCATCCCCGTGGACTCACCCATCCCCGGAGCGGAGCCCAGGTGGGAACCCGCGTGCAGAGGTCCCGCAGCACTCGGATCACGATGACGCAGGACTTGAGCCCGTTCGCCCTGGCCTGGAGGCGGAAGCAGAGGCAGAAGCACCCTGAGCCAAGGCTCCCGTCGGTGCCGACGTTCGCTCGTGCGGTGCTGCTTTGCCGGGGGTGGGGGGGACACGGGGTTGGGGGGGGGACACGGGACACCTTACTAGAAACGTGTGCGAGGTGACAAAGTGACATTTAC
This sequence comes from Pezoporus flaviventris, assembly GCF_033815535.1. Taxonomy (NCBI): domain Eukaryota; kingdom Metazoa; phylum Chordata; class Aves; order Psittaciformes; family Psittacidae; genus Pezoporus; species Pezoporus flaviventris. Next base: position 24,929 of record NW_026893242.1, on the reverse strand, counting down.
TCTTTTAAACCCAAAGCAGCAGCTACCCTTTAAACAAAGGTTCCTTCCGAACGTTTAACTCGCTCAAAGTGCTTCTTTAGCAAGTGCCCCGGCGCCAGGCGCCGCGCTCGGCGCCTCTAAACTACCATCGGATGTTAAAACAGAAAAAACAAAGGCTGATAGATCCAAAAAGAAAAGGAAAAAAGAAACGCCGAGAGTTAGCCCCTTAAAAAAAAAAACACACCAGAGTTTGACAAACTTGCTACTTTAAAGACAAATAGAAGAACAAAATGCAAACCTGGAACCACTTGGCGTGCCGCAGTGACGCCAAGGCAGCAAGGCATTTCTGCCTGTCCAGAACGTCCGGGGAGTCGGTGACTGATAGCGTTTCTAGTCGTGGATGGAATAAGAAGACAAGGCACGGTTTGACCAAGGGGGTTCTGTCAGGCGGAGAGGGGACGAGGCAGCTCCTCAACGGGCAGTCGGGGCTCCCAAAGGATCCTGCTTTAGATCCTCGCTTGGATCCTGCACTCTGGGAGGATGGCTCCGCTCCCCCCATGTTAAAAGTGCAGAGCGGGGCGATGCTCAGCCAGGCCAGGAGGAGGAGTGTGGAAAAGGGGGGGACACACACACATCATGGCTCCGATGAGCATCACGGAGCAACGGAAGGGGAACTTCCAAGGAGCCCCCCAGCTCTGCATCCAGAGCGTTGCTTTGTGGGGACAGGGGGAAAGGGGATGTGCTAGGATCGAGGGGACCCCTCCGCCCGTTGAGGCTTGGCTGCCCCGGCCCCAGCCCGTGACAGAGAGCGTCCTGTTGGTCAAAGGTCCAGCGTCCCTAAAACGGACAAACTAGAAGGCTTTTGGCAGCAAATCAAACCCAACGACAAGGCAATGGAGCACAACGACACCGGCCCCCCACCCCGGTCTGTGCTGCAGCAAAACTGGAGACGCCGTCACGGCGCTGAAGGCCAGGGTTTTAGATAAGGCTAAGGCACACACCGTGCTCCGGCAGCATGGAAAAACGCCGGCTGGGACTCGCCATTCCAAAGGGAATTGGGAGAGTGGAGAAGGGAAGCTAACTTTATCCAAAACTCTGCATCATCGTCGCTTGCTCCGGCCTTGAGCGGATCCAGGCCCGGAGCAGCCCTCATTCTTGCTGCAACACAAACCGTGGTGGAACACCCAATTCCAGGTACATGCAACTCATGGAACAAGAAGCCTTCGAGGTGTTTTTGGTCAGGTTTGGTTCTTAAATTGGAGCTGGTTTTAGGTCTTTTTATGTCCCTGCGGAGGCCGCTAATGGCTGGGTACGGCACGAGACTACCACCAGATGAACACTTAAAAAGAGAACTAAAAGGCCCAAAGTGAAGGGGGAAAAGAAAGGCTCAAACTCAAAAGGAAAGGAACAAAATCCCGCCTGGAAGCTGCTGCTCGCCTTCGGAAGCACATTCCCTGGAGGGAACGTGGAGCTGGAGCCCTCCAGGATGGGCGCCGCTTGGCCGGAAGCGGCAGAGAGCTTGGGCGGCGCGGTGGCACCGGGAGCGTGCGGCGCCGGCAGCAGCGCCCTACCTCCGGCGAGCTGCTTCTCCAGCTCCTCCCGGACCACCGGGGAGGTCAAGTGGATGGTCAGGGTCAGCGGCGGCTCCTTCGTGTTCTTGATGACGATGGCAGCGTCGCCGACGGACTGGATTATCTCGTACTTGTCTTCAGTAATAGCCTGCGAGGGGAAGGAGGCTCACGGTCAAGGGGATGGGGCTCTTGGTCAAGGGGATGGGGCTCTTGGTCAAGGGGATGGAGGCTCATGGTCAAGGGGATAGAGGCTCTCGACCAAGGGGATGGAGGCTCTCGACCAAGGGGATGGAGGCTCTCGACCAAGGGGATGGAGGCTCTCGACCAAGGGGATGGAGGCTCTCGACCAAGGGGATGGAGGCTCTCGACCAAGGGGATGGAGGCTCTCAACCAAGGGGATGGAGGCTCTTGACTAAGGAGACGGAGGCTCCGCCAAGGGGATGAAGGGTCTTGATCAAGGAGATGGAGGCTGTTGGCCAAGGGGACGGAGGCTCTTGGTCAGGGGGACAGAGGCTCTTGATCAGGGGGATAGAGGCTCTTGGCCAAGGGGATACAGGGTCTTGGTCAAGGGGATGGAGGCTCTTGGCCAAGGGCATGGCAGCTTATAACCAAGCACATGAAGGCTCTTGGTTCAGGGGATGGATGCTGTTGCTCAAGCGGATGGAGGCTCTTGGCTAAGGGGATGGAGGCTCTTAGTTAAGGGGATGGAGGCTCTTGACTAAGGGGATGGCAGCTTATAACCAAGAGGATGGAGGCTCCTGGTCAAGATGAATGCTCTTGGCCAAGGGGATGGAGGCTCTTGGCCAAGGGGATGGCAGTTTATAACCAAGAGGATGGAGACTCCTGGTCAAGGGGATGGAGGCTCTTGGTCATTCGATGGGGCTCTTAGCCAGTACCCTCCCAACACCACCTCCAACCCACAGCAAGGCCCAGAACAGAGATGCAGCTACTGAAGAGGAGGTTAACAAGGGAATTCCAGGGTAATTCCCAGAGGGACCCGGGCAGGTTGGAGAAGTGGGACCACGTGAACCTGATGGCACTCAACAAGGCCATGGGCAAGGTTCTACCCCCGAGTTCGGGCAACGCCAGCACAAACAGGATTGAGCCCCGAGGAGGAACTGCCCCATCCCTGGCAGTGTTCAAGGCCAGGTTGGACACAGGGGCTTGGAGGTAGGGGGTTGGAACTGGGTGAGCTTTAAGCTCCCTTCCCAAACCATTCCGTGATCCATGCCCATGCAGGTTCCCAACGCAGCGCCATCAGTGTCCTCCCATCCCAACACTCACAGCAAGCTGGACTCCGAGGTTGTCAGCTACTTTCTCCAGGAGCTCCGTGGTGGGTTTATCCTTGCAGAGCAGAACGAGCTCCAGATCCAAGTCCCCTTTCAGCAAGAGGCCTTTGGCCACCAGCCCGACGCGCATCACTCCCCGCAGGGTCCTGGGTCAGCTGCTCCGTGGCTTTCTGATCCCTGCGGATACACGGGGACGGTTACGGGACAGGAAGAATCCAGTGGGAAGCACAACGCCGGGGGAGAGATCCAGAAGGATCACGCAGGATGCATGGAGCTCACTACACCCAAACGGGAATCGGCGCTTCCACGCCGGAAGCCTCAATCCCTCTTCGTTCCACAAGGAGGGAAACCAACCTTTTCCACCCGGATTTGCACTCATCCACGCAAGAAGATGCCCTTAGCCCCAGCCGTGGCACTGCCACCCATGGTCCTTACCCCCCTTCCTTGTTCTCCTCCTCGGGCGCCGTCTCCATGGACTCCGGCTCGGGTTGCTCCCCGCTCACTTTCTCCTGCTCATCGATCCAGTCGGAGACGGCTTTGAGCGCCCGCTCCGTGTGGGACACCATGTTCTGCACGGCCTCCAGCTCCTCCTGCGTCGGGTACACGGCCGAGTGCTTGGCCATCACGTGCCGGTCATCGTTGACGAAGATCCGCATGGGGCGCTAGGAAGGGATTTGGGAATGACTGGGGAGAGCCTGGGGGGGGGGAACGTCCATCCCCAAACCTTCCCGGCTCCCCTCTTACCATTTTGCCTTGGGAACGGCCTTCCCAGCGTTCCGAACGTGCTCGGTTTAGATTCTTCCACTAAAAAGGCAGGACCAGCAGCCCAGATTCCCGTAATCTGGAAGCAACAGGAAGGTGGTTTAGGGAATGCCGGGAAGCCGGCCCTGGCAACAGGAACCTGTTAGCCCAAGCCTAGGTTCCTCCTCCTGGTGCCCGCAGTGAGGTCGCGGCCACCCCACTGATCCATATTCCCTAACCCTTCCCATTTAGCTCCTGCTTCCCATTCGAAGGGGGTTTTCCCAAGCTCCTGCTCACTCCTGTGCACGCAGAGCGCGTGCGAGCTCTGCAGCAGCAAAGGTGACAACTGCCCCTTCCTGAAGGAGGGGCCCCTGATACAGAATCAAACCAGGGCTTCCCTACGTAACTGATATCAAACGATATCAACGACGCTCGACAGACCCTGAAGCAGGTCTTGTGCCACGGATACAGGGCACGGAGAGAGGAAGCTGCAATGGGACAACTCGAGTCCTTCCCTCATCCCAATGGATGCTCCTCCTGTGGGAAGAGCCGAGCAGCAGGGAAAGGGCTGCGGAAGCAGCAGCTGGAGTCAAGTGGGGCCAAGCACATCCCAACGGCTTCAGTCAAGGGATAAGGGGGGGGGGGGGGGGGTGTCTCCCCTCCTCACATCCTGCCCCACAGCCTGGAATGACACGACCCACATGTACACCCATAGGTATCCAAGATAATAATCACCCTCTAAGAACCACAGGAAAATGGGAATGGTCTTTTCCTTGGGGACACGGTATTCCCAAATGCCTTTGATTCCAATTCTGATTCCAATGCTACGGAAGCAGCAGCTGGAGTCAACTGAGGCCAAACACATCCCAATGGCCACAGTAAAGGGATAAAGGGAAGGGGGGGGTTCTCCCCTCCTCAGATCCTGCCTGGAATCCTGCCCACATGGAATGAGGAATGGGAATGGGGGCTTCGAATGGAGAGGAAAGCCCAGCTCGGTGGCGATGGGACCGCTTCCCGGTCTCTCCAATGAAGGCCATGGTTGGGTTCCCTCTCCCTGTGGCCACACAGGGGTGATCCCAACCCCTGGCATTCCCTGGGAATTCCCGGAGTTCCTCAAGCCCCGCTTCAAAGCCTCCACACAAGGGAAGCAGAAGCCCCAGCACAGGGTTCGATCCATTGGGAATGCAGCGGTGATCCCAGCGCTCGGCCTCGCATCCCACCATTCCCAATCCTGCCTTTTGGAATGGGATTGCGCTCCAAAGGAGACCTTTGGATGGACGTTACTGTCCCTGCTATGGAAAGCTGGGAAAGAAGAGGTAATCTTCCATGTTTGAGGCGACACGAACCACACGTACACCCACAGGTATCCAAGATACCGGAATAACCCCCTCCGAGGACCACAGGGAAACGGGAATGCTCTTTTGCTTGGGGTGCATTCCAGGAGGAATGGCTCCAGGATGGACCCCCCCCATCCCGAGGATGCTTCCCGACCCCGTGCCACGGAGACCCCCAGAGGTTTGGGAATGCAGCGGGATCCCAAAGCGGGCTCTTCCCGGGATCCCCTGCAGCAGGATCCATGCCTCTTATTGGGGGGGGGGGGGAAGAGCCATGGATAAAGGCATGGATAAAGGCATGGATAAAGGCTCCATCCACAGGCTCCATCCCTGCTCCCGCTCTCTGGAATGCCGGCATTCCCGCCCCATCCAAGCCTTGGGATGGAGGCAAACCCCTCGTTGGGGCTGGGATGGGGGGGGTTGATAACTGGATTCAACCGGAGAAGGGGCGGGATGGACCCGGGGAAGCGCCGTTGGGAACGGGGAAACAAACGAGCCGCGCGCTTCCCTCCCGCTCCCAGCCGCGAACAAAAGCCGCGGGGAAGGGGAAAGCCACGCGATTATCGCCACTATCGCGATTATCGCCATTATCCCCACCTTTTTCCATCCCATTCCCAATGGGACAACGGGGGGACGGAGGAGCGGGGGCTGCTGTTATCGCGATTATCGCCATTATCACCCCGTTTTCCACCCCATTCCCAACGGAACGGGACAACGGGGGGGGGGGGGCTGCTACTATCGCGATTACCGCCATTATCCCCCCCTTTTCCACCCCATTCGCTATGGAACGGGAAAACGGGGGGGGAAATGGGTTCTACTATCGCGATTACCGCCGTTATCCCCCCCTTTTTCCACCCCATTCCCAATGCAACGGGACAACGGGGGGGGGGGCTGCTACTATCGCGATTACCGCCGTTATCCCCCCCTTTTTCCACCCCATTCCCAACGGAACGAGAAAACCGGGGGGGGGGGATGCTACTATCGCGATTACCGCCGTTATCCCCCCGTTTTTCCACCCCATTCCCAATGCAACGGGACAAGGGGGGGGCTGCTACTATCGCGATTATCGCACCGAACGGGACAACGCGCGCGTCCCTGAGACCCCCCCTCCCCCCCCCTTCCCCCGCTGCCGCCATTTGCGAGAACAAAGCGGCGGCAAAGCCAAAACCGGGGGGGGGGGAGGGGATCACGGCGCTTCCCCTCCCCCTCCCCCCCGCCCCCCAACCGTAACCGCCCCCCCCCGGTGCGGGGGGACCCGCGGTGCCCCCCCCCCCCCCCAGGCCCCCCGCGCTCACCGCGGCCGCCCGCCGCCATCTTGTCTCCTCAGCACAATGGGAGGAGGAGGAGGAGGAGGAGGAGGAGGGGGGGGAAGGGGCCGGGTCACCGCCCCCCCCTCCCCCCCCGCGGCTCCGTTACCTCCCCCCTCCCCCCTCTTTGTTTCCGGTTCCCCCCCCCGCTGTGTCCGTACCGGGGACGAGGCCGCTCCGCGATCGGCGGGGCCCGGACCGGGACCGGGGCCGGGACCCGGAACCGGGACCTGAGGGGAGGGGAGAAAGGGGGGGGGAGGGGGAGGGGGAGTGAAGGGGGGAGGGGGGGGCGCTGCGCGCGCGGGAGAGCGGGAGACGAGACCGCAGCGAGGGGGGCGGGGTCTGAGCGGGGGGTCACGTGGAGAGCGGAAGGGGCAGCCAATGGGGGAGCGCGGGGGGGGGGAGGAGTCAGAGAGAAAGGGGCGGGGACAGAGAGGAGGGGGCGGGGACAGAGGGGAGGGGGCGGGTCCGTACCGGGTCGGTCCCATGCGGGATCGGTTCCATACGGGATCGGTTCCATACCGGGTCGGTTCCATACCGGGTCGGTTCCATATTGGGTCGGTTCCATACGGGATCGGTCCCATACGGGATCGGTTCCATACCGGGTCGGTCCCATACCGGGTCGGTTCCATACCGGGTCGGTCCCATATTGGGTCGGTTCCATACGAGATCGGTTCCATACGGGATCGGTTCCATACCGGGTCGGTTCCATACCGGGTCAGTCCCATACAGGATCGGTTCCATACGGGATCAGTCCCATACCGGGTCGGTTCCATACCAGGTCGGTCCCATACCGGGTCGGTTCCATACCGGGTCGGTCCCATACGGGATCGGTCCCATACCAGGTCAGTTCCATACGGGATCGGTCCCATACCAGGTCAGTTCCATACCGGATTGGTCAATAAGGGGTCGGTCCCATACTGGGTCGGTTCCATATTGGGTCGGTTCCATACAGGATCGGTTCCATACCGGGTCGGTCCCATACTGGGTCGGTTCCATACCGGGTCGGTTCCATACCGGGTCGGTCCCATACGGGATCGGTCCCATACCGGGTCGGTTCCATACCAGGTCGGTTCCATACCGGGTCGGTCCCATACAGGATCGGACCCATACCAGGTCGGTTCCATACGGGATCGGTTCCATGTTGGGTCAGTTCCATACCGGATTGGTCAATAAGGGGTCGGTCCCATACTGGGTCGGTCCCATAGCGGGTCCGTTCCATACAGGATCGGTCCCATACTGTGTTGGTCCCATACTGGGTCAGTTCCATATTGGGTCAGTCCCATACAGGATCGGTTCCATGCTGGCTCAGTTCTATACAGGATCAGATCCATATGGGGTCGGATCCATACAGGATCAGTCCCATACTGGGTCAGTTCCATACAGGATCGGATCAATACGGGGTTGGCTCCATACAGGGTCGGTTCTATACAGGATCAGATCCATACGAGGTTGGCTCCATACGGGATCAGTCCCATACCAGGTTGGTTCCATACAGGATCAGATCCATACGGGGTCAGCTCCATACAGGATCGGATCCATACAAGGTCGGCTCCATACGGGATCAGTCCCATACCGGGTCGGTTCCATACAGGATCAGATCCATACGGGGTCAGCTCCATAGAGGATCGGATCCATACGGGGTCAGTTCCATAGAGGATCGGATCCATACAGGGTCAGTTCCATACAGGATCGGATCCATACTGAGTCAGTTCCATACAGGATCGGATCCATACGGGGTCAGTTCCATACACGATCGGATCCATACTGAGTCAGTTCCATACAGGATCGGATCCATACGGGGTCAGTTCCATAGAGGATCGGATCCATACGGGGTCAGTTCCATACAGGATCGGATCCATACTGAGTCAGTTCCATACAGGATCGGATCCATACGGGGTCAGTTCCATACAGGATCGGATCCATACTGAGTCAGTTCCATACAGGATCGGATCCATACGGGGTCAGTTCCATAGAGGATCGGATCCATACTGAGTCAGTTCCATACAGGATCGGATCCATACGGGGTCAGTTCCATACAGGATCGGATCCATACGGGGTCAGTTCCATACAGGATCGGATCCATACTGAGTCAGTTCCATACAGGATCGGATCCATACGGGGTCAGTTCCATACAGGATCGGATCCATACTGAGTCAGTTCCATACAGGATCGGATCCATACGGGGTCAGTTCCATACAGGATCGGATCCATACAGGGTCAGTTCCATACAGGATCGGATCCATACTGAGTCAGTTCCATACAGGATCGGATCCATACGGGGTCAGTTCCATACAGGATCGGATCCATACTGAGTCAGTTCCATACAGGATCGGATCCATACGGGGTCAGTTCCATACAGGATCGGATCCATACTGAGTCAGTTCCATACACGATCGGATCCATATGGGGTCAGCTCCATATGGGATCAGTGCAATGAGATGCAGCCTCCCCGGTGCCCATTACAGGGGGACGATCCCAGCCCTGCCCCTGCTGCCGGCCCCGGATGCAGCCGGAATCCTCGGCTCCAAGCTCCCGCTCAGCTCCATCGATCCCTCTCCTTTCCCACGAGCAGCTGCCAGCCGCTCTTCCCTAACCCTGGAATGCTGCACGGGGATGGGGATGGGACGAAGCATGGACCGGCATGGAGCTTCGGATGCAGGGTGAGCCTTGGGCTCAGGGAGGAGCATCCCTGGATCCCTTCGGCTTCACTGGGAGATGAACCTAAATGGGATGGAAGCGTCCGGATGCTCCATGAAAACTCCCGTTTGGATCGTGCTGATCCCGAGTGTTGAGGGATGCCCAATGCTCAATGACACCCCCCCCCCCCAAGCGAATGAAGCCTCGAGCTCAGAGATCCATGAGAAAAGAAGGAGTTTATTGTGGAGAACATCAGCCCTGCCCCTTTTCCATGGAGTTCCGCCATTCCCGAGCATCCCCATGGGATGAGCAGAGAGGACGGGAACGCCGGGACAGAAGTCGCATCCCGGAGCCCCGGACGCCTTAAACCACACCATGGGCAATTCCAGCCCTAAACCTCTTCCTCTTGATGCCAGGGGGTTCTGGATCATCCCCTGCCCCTTCCCGATGGCGTTTCCAGCCCCAAAGTGTCTGGAATGCAAATGCCAGGCAGGGAAGGAACCCAACGGCATTCCTTAGGGATCAGCCTGCAATAGACCTGAATGGAGCCCTGTCCTTATTCCCTTTGTTAGGCCTACTTTTACCCCAAACCAAGAGGATTCTCCTCGTTTTAGCTCTTCCATTGCCTTTCCCTGTCCCTTTTGGCTCTCCCTTTGCCTTTCCCTATCCCTTTCGGCTCTTTCCTAGGCCAGCTCGCCCCTTCCATGCTCTAGCGGGAGCCATCCCTGCCCATGGCCCGATCTTCAGCTCCTTCCCAACCCATTCCATGGTTCTCAGGTGGAGATTCCAAGCTCTCCAAGGAAACGGGGCTGCAACAGCTCCAAATCGACACAAAACACCCCCAAAACTGCCCCAAAACACCCCAAACCCAGTTCAGAATCACCTACAAAACCCCCTAAGAGACCTAAAAAGAGGCCAACTTCATTTTTGGCATTTGGTTTGCTTAAAATCCCCCGATCCGACCCCAAAAAGCAGAGGGACAAACACCAGCACCTCCCAGCGCCCATCCCCGAGCATCGGGGCGCGGATGGGAAAGGCTTTGCTCTACAGGATCAGGTGTGGGAATGCGGGAATGGGAAGGAATCAGTGCTAAAGGAGGCGGCTTTCCCGTCCACCTCCAGCATTCCCGGGTGATATTCCCATCAGGATTCCTTATCTAAAGGGGTGAAGCAGGGAAGCAAAGGGATCTCCGCAGGATCTGCTCCTCCCGGCGAGGAATCCCCACCGGCAACACAAGACTTGGGGGGTGGCTGCAGAGAAATCCCAATGGGAAGCAGCAATCCCAATGGGAAGCACCCATCCCAACGGGATTTCCATGGATTGACTCCATGGGGAGCCGGAACTCGGCCCAGCTGGAGCCAGACCCCATAGCGCAGTGCTTGCGCTGGACCGCTGATGCTCGTGGCTTGGCATCCCCAAGGCTTCCAGGTGGCATCTTTAGGAGCATCCATCCCGCAGCAACACCCCCCCCCCCCCCAGAAAAGATGGGAATTCTGGGTTCATTCCAAGGATAGGGATGGGAAGAACGGGACGGGACGAGGATCTACGCATCCTGAGGGATTTTGTTCCTCTTCTTCAGGAGCTTTTTCAGGTCAGGGGACATGAAATAAGGCTTCTCGGCTGAGCCATCGTTCCGCTCCAGGTCTTCCACTGCAAAGAGAACCCCCCCCATTGCCCCACACACGGCGGGGGGGGGCAGACCCATAGGTTGGGATGGGGGGGGGTCCCACATCCCCATTAAGGAGCTCTTAAAGGCACAGAGACGCTGATTTGGTGCCTGAGGAGGAGAGGAGCCCATAGCTCCTGATGGGTGCTGCTGAGGACCAGGGGTGCATGCCCCCCCCCCCCCCCGCATAGGGATGCCATGGAGCAGCTCTGGAGCCTATGGAAAGGCTTGGGATAAAGGATGGGAGAAGGGAATCTTCCAATGGGGAGGTGGGGATGGGGTCGGAGGCACAAGTTCAAGTTCTCCCCGTGAGGATGGTGGGACACTGGGAGAAGGTGGGGATGCCCCATCCCTGTTCAAATCCAGCTTGGAGCACCCTATGGGAAGGGGTCCCTGGTGTTCCAGGGGGTTGGAATTGGATGAGCTCGGATTCCGATTGGGATTGGGTGATGATAAAGAGCATGGAGGAGGAAGCAGAGAGCTGGGGGGGAGGGATGGGATGGCTTTATCCAGGGGGGTGGGCAGCAGGAAGGTTCAACAGTGAGCGGAGATCCCTTGGGAATGCCGGGAACGCCGTTCCCATCCTCTCCGGAGCAATCTCAGCGCTCCAGACCCGGCTCCGCGCCATAAGGACCAAGCGCTTCGGACCACGGCTCAACCCATCCCAAAGCATCCAACAGAGCTCCAGCCCTTGGGAAAACGCCTCCGGATGCTCCGGGAGGGATGGGAACGTGGCCTGGGAAGAGGGGATCCGTGTGGGCACGGCCCTGCAGCACCAGCAGACAGGCAAGGAAAGGATCCCGGACTTGGGATGCTGGAAGGCTCCGCTTCCCAATCCCACGGGCACAAGGCACGGAGTCGGTGATGAGGGCCCGGAAGCTCGGAAGCAGCAGCTTTGCATCCTCCTATGGGCAGCTCTTCCCAAAGAAGAGCAGGGCGAGGAATGGGAGCAGGGTGGGAGCTATGGATCGCGCTGAGCACATCCCATAGGAAGACAGGATGCAGACCCCCCCCCCTCCTTCCTTAGCCCTGGCTCTCGGGGCTTTGGGAAGGCTCCAGGCTGCCCTTGAGCAGGATCCGGCGGAGCTCAGGGGACATGAGGAACGGCCGCTCCGGGGATCCATCGTTCCTCTCCAGGTCTTCGCCTTGCCACAAGCCCCGGGAGAAGCGGCCGGGATGGGGAAGAGGGAGAAGGGGCGGGAGGCAGGGATGGAGGATGGAGAAGGGAAGGGATGGAGGATGGAGAAGGGCAGGGATGGAGGATGGAGAAGGGCAGGGATGGAGGATGGAGAAGGGCAGGGATGGAGGATGGAGAAGGGCAGGGATGGAGGATGGAGAAGGGAAGGGATGGAGGATGCAGAAGGGCAGGGATGGAGGATGGAGAAGGGAAGGGATGGAGGATGGAGAAGGGCAGGGATGGAGGATGGAGAAGGGCAGGGATGGAGGATGGAGAAGGGAAGGGATGGAGGATGCAGAAGGGCAGGGATGGAGGATGCAGAAGGGCAGGGATGGAGGATGGAGAAGGGCAGGGATGGAGGATGGAGAAGGGAAGGGATGGAGGATGGAGAAGGGAAGGGATGGAGGATGGAGAAGGACAGGGATGGAGGATGGAGAAGGGCAGGGATGGAGGATGGAGAAGGGAAGGGATGGAGGATGCAGAAGGGCAGGGATGGAGGATGGAGAAGGGAAGGGATGGAGGATGCAGAAGGGCAGGGATGGAGGATGGAGAAGGACAGGGATGGAGGATGGAGAAGGGAAGGGATGGAGGATGGAGAAGGGAAGGGATGGAGGATGGAGAAGGACAGGGATGGAGGATGGAGAAGGACAGGGATGGAGGATGGAGAAGGGAAGGGATGGAGGATGGAGAAGGACAGGGATGGAGGATGGAGAAGGACAGGGATGGAGGATGGAGAAGGGCAGGGATGGAGGATGGAGAAGGGAAGGGATGGAGGATGGAGAAGGGAAGGGATGGAGCATGAAGAAGGGGAGGGATGGAGGATGTAGAAGGTGGAGAAAATCAGGGATGGAGGATGGAGAAAGTGGAGAGAGGCAGGGATGAAGGATGGAGAACACAGAAAAGGACAGGGATGAAGGATGGAGAACATGGAGAGAGGAAAGGATGAAGGATGAAGAACATGGAAAAGAGCAGGGATAGAGGATGGAGAACAGGGAGAGAGACAGCAAGAGGAGAGGGAAGAGAGAAGGAGAAGTCCAAGTTAGTCCCAGTCTGGTTCCCCCAAAGCCCCAAAGCAGAAAGACCGAGAGCTCCTGCGGGAGCGCCAGGGACAGGCAGAGGGAAGGAAGGAGCCAGGAAAGGCAAAGGAGGGGGAGAAGGGAGGCCAGGGAATGGGGAGCTCCGGGCCCGCAGCCACGGGGATGGCACTTACAGAAGCAGAGGAAGAGGGTGTCCACGCACATCCCATAGACACTGAAGAACCCATGGGCAATGAGGTAGGAGCCCACGATCACCGTCTGCAAGAGGGATTTGGGGGGGGTGTGTGTCACATCATCCCCTGGCATCCACCAAGGGGGGATCCCACTGGATCCAGCATTCCCAAGGGAAAGGAGGGTGGGGGGACACGAGCAGCCCCATTCGGGACAATGCAATGGGGGCGGAGGGGGGGGGGGGGGCAGGATGAGGGGGGACAAAGGGGTTGCTTCCCGCGGGACTGGGTTAAGGATCAGTTTGGGATTGATCCCAAGGGATGAGGAAGGAGCTCACCAGAATAGGCACCCAGTAGTAATTGAGGGCCGGCGCCGTGTCCTGGACCAGCTTTATCCGATGGGTGAAGAAGAAGAAGGCGAGGATTCCTGGCGGAGCAAGGGATGGAGATGGCCACGGGAATGCCAGGCAGGGAAGGTGTAAAGGGGGGGGTGGAAAGGCTCGATCCCATGGGAAGCACAGAGCCGAGTGCTGGGAAGCGGAAGGGGAGGAACTCCCCCTCTTACCGACGCTTCCCACAACGAGGAGCTTGCCGAGGAAGAAGAGGAAATCCGTGACTTTATCCAGCACAGCCACCCTGGGAAGAGGGCCGGGATGAGCTCCGGGCCGGGCCGGGATGCTCCCGCACCGCCTGCATCCCGCGGTACCCACCTGATGATGTTCCTCATCAGCAGGAAGAAGGCGTTGCGGGCGGACGTGCAGAAGTTGGTGCCGTAGATGGCGATCTGGAAGGTCGGGGGGGGAAAGCATCACCCCATTCCAGCCCCTTGGATATCTGGTTCCCAATCCAACGGAGGCTGAGATCCCCCCCCCCCCCCCTTGTATCCATCACCCTTTGGAGCCTCTTACCATGATGTAGGCGTTTCTGTTGAGGAACTTGAGGAACTTCTCCAGGCACCAGAAGCAGCATTTGAGGCAGCTCAGGAGGAACTTGGCCACTTTGTTCTCTGCAGCTGGGAGAGGAGGCAAAGCACGAGATGGGAGCAAGGTCAAGGTCTCCACGGTCCCCATCCAGATGCCCCATCCCTGCCTCCATCCCTGCATCCTGTCACTGCCTCCATCCCTGCCTCATGTCACTGCCTCCATCCCTGCCTCCCATCACTGCCTCCATCCCTGCATCCCATGGTCCCCATCCAGCTGCCCCATCACTGCCTCCATCCCTGCATCCCGTGACTGACCCCATCCCTGCATCCCATGGTCCCTTCCAGCTGCCCCATCACTGCCTGCATCCCTGCATCCCATCACTGCCTGCATCCCTGCATCCCGTGACTGACCCCATCCCTGCATCCCATGGTCCCTTCCAGCTGCCCCATCACTGCCTCCATCCCTGCATCCCATGACTGACTCCATCCCTGCATTCCATGGTCCCTTCCAGCTGCCCCATCACTGCCTCCATCCCTGCATCCCATCACTGCCTCCATCCCTGCATCCCACGGTCCCCTTCCAGCTGCCCCATCACTGCCTCCATCCCTGCATTCCATCACTGCCTGCATCCCTGCATTCCATCACTGCCTGCATCCCTGCATCCCATCACTGCCTGCATCCCTGCATCCCATCACTGCCTGCATCCCTGCATCCCATCACTGCCTGCATCCCTGCATCCCATCACTGCCTCCATCCCTGCATCCCACGGTCCCCTTCCAGCTGCCCCATCCCTGCCTCCACGCCTGCACCCCATGCTCCACATCCCTGGGATGAGCCCCATAGGTGCACACCCTTGGACCCACACTTGTGCTGATTGCACTGGGGGACCAGCAGAGCCCTGCAGCCAGGCATGAGCTTCCCTATGGACACCCACAGGACTGCGGGAATTGGTCCAGCAGCCGCATCCCACCCCTACAGCATCCCCCAAGGAAAACCCCCCTCCTCCCTTGGACCGCTGACGCCCACCGGCCCCGGGAGCCATGGGAGCATCCGTGGCACCCAGAACCCCATCCCTCTCCTCCGTCCCTCCCGTACCTTTCAACCTGTGGTCCAGGTACTCCAGAGTGACCCTGATGACTTGGACGATGGCGAGGATGAGGGAGCCGAAGGCCAAGGAGCCCGTGTGGTACCTGGGGGCGAACCCCCCTGCTTAGGGAATGGGCCAACCCTCAAGGAGCATCCTCCTCCTCCTCCTCCTCCAGAGGGACCCTACCGGAGCGCGCGGCCGAAGGCGGAGAAGAGCGGGAATGCCGGGATATCCTCGGGCTTCTTGAAGGCCCAGTAATAGGATGCGAAGGCTCCGGCCAACGTCACCTGGCCCAAGGCGATGACGAAGTTGACGAGCCAGAAGAACATGAAGAGGTTGAAGAACTGGAGGGCGATGAGGTACCGGTGGTAGGACGTCTCCCCCCCATAGAAGGCAAAGAGGCACTGGGCACTGGGGCACTGCTTGGTGACGTTGCTCGTGTTGAAGGTCTAGGGAGGACAAGAGGTTGGTCACCGGGGTCCCCGCAATGGGGGGCTTGGCTTTGGGAAGAGCTTTTCCTGCTTCCTGGAAGGGGATGTTGGAGCTCTGATTGGAGCTATCGCCTCCAAGGGGGGCAAAGGGGGTAGAGGAGAGCGGGATGGAGGGATGGGGCAATGGGAATGGCTTCGACCCATTCGCTGGAGGGGTGATGGAGATGGGACCTTGGGATGCTCCTCACTGGGATGGGGTCAGCCTGGAGCACCCTATGGAAGGCGGCGCTGGTGTTCCAGGGGGCTGGAATTGGAGGAGCCTGAAGATGCCAGGACCCCAACCCGTGCATCCCAGGGCCCGCACCTCGGGCGTGCAGGTCCGGCCGGCGAAGGGGCACGTGTCCTCATCGAACACCTTGTACACAGCCTCGTTGGAGGTGGAGAGGAAGCTGTGGGGCGAGCTAAGGAGCGCACGGACCTCAGTGCCGGAGCCCGCTGCACCGGGGTGCGGGGTCAATCCCAACCCGATGCTCCCGGGAGGAGGAGGAAGAGGGAAGGATACACGGCGGTGCTGGCCCAATAGGCGATGCAGAGGCAGAGGAGGAAGAAGGTGCACAAGGGGAAGAGCAGCGACGTCATGATGTGCCCGACGGCCCTGCCGGGAACACGGCCCAACCCTGGTCAAAGTCCCGTCCCTGGCGGCAGGAGCCCGAGCCCATCCCCGTGTCCTCGGACCTGCTGGCCTCCCGGATGAGCGCGATGGCGATGAGGATCCTCTTGCGCAGGAAGACGAGCAGCAGCAGGATGAGCACCTCCAGGATGCTCAGGATGATCACTGCCGGGGACAAGGCGCGCCTTGGGTACCACTCCGCCGAGCGCCCATCCCTGCATCCCGAGGAGGAGGAGGAGGAAGGGGGCACTCACTGAAGGCCAGCCACGTCTGCCGCAGGTGCAGGTAGACACGGAGGTCGGTCTGAAAGCCCAGGTCCTGCAGGGAGACGTCCGAGCCCGCTTCCCCCTTCAGCTTCGCGTATTCCAGGTAACAGTGGAAGATCCCTGGTGGAAAAGTGGGAAGCGAAGATGCCGGAAGGCTCCGCTCGGCGCCCGACCAACGCCGACGCTCCCATAGGAGCCTGTGGAGTTCCATGAGCACCAGTGCCATGGAGAAGCTCACCATAGCCCAGCACCAGGATCACCATCACGATCATCACCCACACCATGATCCCGGCCAGGAAGCGGAGCAGGACGATGAAGACCAAGCTGGCCACCATGGCGATGACGAGGCCTCTGCGGGAGGAAGGCAGCGGCGCATCAAGCACCGCATCCCCCCGGCGCTCAGCTCCGGTCCTTCCCCATCCCAACCTTTAAGGGTGCCTTAGAAACGGGAATTGCTGATGAGGGGCTCCAGAGCATCCCGCCCCATCTCCCATCCCATGCTCACATGAGGATCCAGTACCAGGAGACCGTGTAGTCCTCGAAGATCTTCATGGCCAACTGCCTGGCCTCCAGGACCACGTTGGCTTTCCTGCAAGCACAAACCCACCATAGAACCACGTTGGAAGGGATCCCAAAGCTCCTCCAGCTCTCACTGGAGCAGGGGGCTCCAAGCCCCATCCAGCCCATAGGGATGGACTCACTTGGCTCCCTCCAGCAGGTCGGTGACGTTCCTCTGCTGGCCGTGGCCATCGTTGTAGGTAGTCTCGTTGCCGACCATGATGACTCCCTTCTTGGCTTGGATGGCCGGGAAGCATCGGCGTGCCACTGGGAATAGAGGGGGAAAAGCGGCATCATCCACCCATCCATCCCTCCATCACCCATCCATCCATCCCTCCATCATCCGTCCATCCATCCCTCCATCATCCATCCATCCATCCCTCCATTATCCATCCATCCATCCATTATCCGTCCATCCATCCCTCCATTATCCATCCATCCATCCATCCCTCCATCATCCATCATCCATCCCTCCATCATCCATCCATCCATCCATCCATCCATCCATCCATCCATCCATCCCTCCATTATCCATCCATCATCCATCATCCATCCATCCATTCACCCATCCATCCATCTGTTATCCATCCATCCACCCATCCATCCCTCCATTATCCATCCATCCATCCATCCATCATCATCCATCCATCCATCATCCATCCATCCATCATCTATCCATCCATCATCCATCATCCATCCATCATCCATCCATCATCCATCCATCATCCATCCATCATCCATCCATCATCCATCATCCATCTATCCATCCATCATCCATCATCCATCCATCATCCATCCATCATCCATCCATCATCCATCATCCATCCACCTACCCACCTCAGGACAAGGGTCCAAACCCCTTCCCGGACCCACAACCCCCCACTGGATCCCTGGAACCCCCCACCAGGAGCCTCAGCCCCACTGGAATGGCCCCATTACAGCCCCATTGCCCTCCAGACCTACGTGGGGTGCTGGGGATGAGCACGGCCGGGCATTCCTTGTCCGCCAACACCCGGAGGGGATCCTGGACGGGGATGGACGGGATGGATGTCAGCACTGTGGGTGGGAATGACCCCATGGGAAAGCTGACACCGTCCCGTGGACCCACCTTCTGCAGGCCTGTGAACTCGGGCACGCAGAACCTGCGGTAGTATTCCAGCCCCTGGGATGAGTGGGAGGCATCCAGGTACGTCTGGAATCTGTCCGGGCATTCGCTGACACAGATCTGGGAAGGAGAGGAGGACACGGGCTGGGAGAGCTGGAAGAGCTCCGGATCCACCTCCACTCCTGAAGGGGCTACAGGGAACCTGGAGAGGGCTTTGGACAAGGGATGGAGGGATGGGATAAGGGGAATGGCTTTAACCCGCCAGAGGGGAGATGAAGATGGGATCATGGGAAGTTCATCACTATGAGGGCAGCGGGACACTGGGATGGGTTGAAGGGAGAAGGCTTGGATGCCCCATCCCACCAAGGCCAGGTTGGAGCAACCTGCTCAAATGGAAGGCATCCCTGCCCATGGAACCGGATGAGCTTTAAGGATGCTTCCAACCCATCCCATGATCCCAAGGAGCCGGAGCATCCCGAGGGAGCTGGGTCGATACCTGGGTGGTCGGGCACTGGAACTCCAGCAGCACCAAGGGGCTGGCACACTTCACGATGTCAAAGTAGAAGAGGAAAGGTTTCCCCCTGCAAAGCAAAGCAGCACCCACATAGAACAGGGATGCACTGTCCGGACCCCCTGGGATGGATATGTGGTACCCAAGGGGGCAGTGGGGATGTGGTACCCAAGGGGGCAGTGGGGATGCGGTACCCAAGGGGGGCAGTGGGGATGTGGTACCCAAGGGGGGCAGTGGGGATGTGGTACCCAAGGGGGGCAGTGGGGATGTGGTACCCAAGAGGGCAGTGGGGATGTGGTACCCAAGGGGGGCAGTGGGGATGTGGTACCCAAGGGGGCAGTGGGGATGTGGTACCCAAAGGGGCAGTGGGGATGCGGTACCCAAAGGGGGCAGTGGGGATGTGGTACCCAAGGGGGGCAGTGGGGATGTGGTACCCAAGGGGGGCAGTGGGGATGTGGTACCCAGGGGAGCAGTGGGGATGTGGTACCCAGGGGAGCAGTGGGGATGTGGTACCCAGGAGGGCAGTGGGGATGTGGTACCCAGGGGAGCAGTGGGGATGTGGTACCCAGGAGGGCAGTGGGGATGTGGTACCCAGGGGAGCAGTGGGGATGCGGTACCCAAAGGGGGCAGTGGGGATGTGGTACCCAGGAGGGCAGTGGGGATGTGGTACCCAAGGGGGGCAGTGGGGATGTGGTACCCAGGGGAGCAGTGGGGATGTGGTACCCAAAGGGGGCAGTGGGGATGTGGTACCCAGGAGGGCAGTGGGGATGTGGTACCCAGGGGGGCAGTGGGGATGTGGTACCCAGGAGGGCAGTGGGGATGTGGTACCCAAGAGGGCAGTGGGGATGTGGTACCCAGGAGGGCAGTGGGGATGTGGTACCCAGGGGGGCACAGCCACGTACTCATTGGGGGTCCCCTGCTGCCCGCAGAACTGCCCGCGGCTGTCAGTGGGGTAGATCACCTTCCGGGGGTCCCCATAGCTCCAGGCTGCATGTGGGGAAGCGGAAGAGGCGGTCGTGGTCGTCCCCATGGGCCTCGGACCCACATCTCCCCATGGAGACCTCCCCATCCCCATTGGAGGCTCAGCCCCCCCCCCTTCCCCACGTACCCAGGATGCCCACCACCACGTAGCCCGCGATGGCGAGGACCAGCAGGATGCAGCAGACGATGTCCGTGCAGCCCCTGCCATAGGGAAGAGCAGCGTTGGGAATGGGAATGGGAACGGGAATGGGAACAGCAACGGGAATGGGAACAGGAATGGGAAGAGGGATCACGGTGCCTCTGCTCTTTACCTGTCGTAGATGGGACCTTTGAAGGTGGGGTCGTACTTCTGCGGCGTCCCTAGGGAAGCGCATTGGGAATGGGAACAACGAGGGGTGGGATGGATGGGGAGGAAGGGGGCTCCTCCTCCTCCTCCTCCTCAGCAGGGAACCCAACGCTCGGGCCGGAATCCGGAGGGAAGCGGCCTCCGGGAGCGGGATTCCCATTGGAAAACCCACTTCCATCATCTTCCCAATGTAAACACTGCCTGGGATACCCCCGATCCCATTGGAGCAGCGCGGGGGGGGGAATGCTGGGAATCCAGCCCCAGATCCCACATCCCGGCTTTATTTATAGGGTGGGAACCCAGCCAGGAGGGAGCGGGGGGGGGCTTTAGGGGGGTTCCACTTCCGGGTGATTTTGGGGGGGGGGGGTTGCAGGGATCCCCCCCCACCCCCAGCTCGGAGCCAAGCCCCGGCCCGAACGCGTCCGGCCCCATCGCTCCCCACGGCGCAGCCACGCCGCGCTACCGGTTACACCGGCTCCAGGGCGGCCAAAACCGGACCCAAACGAACGCTTTCGGTTTCGTTCCCGTTCCCGTTCCCGTTCCCCCCCCCCCGCCCCAACACCGGGACCCCCACAGGCCCCCCCCCCGTCCCTACCGTGCTTCCCGTAGTAGCCGTCCCCATGGCCCCCCATTGCCAACGCCGTCGCTCGGCTCCGGACGCTCCGCCCTGGGCGTGCCCGTTCCCCCCCCCTCCCCTCCCGTCCGGTAACGTCAACGGCGTTAAAGGAGCCGCAACGGGAACCGTAGGGGTCGGGGCCGCCGTTCCCGATCCCCTTCCCGTTCCCCTTCCCGATCCCCTTCCCGTTCCCGATCCCTATCCCGATCCCGTTCCGATCCCGTTCCTGATCCCCTTCCCGATCCCCTTCCCGTTCCCGATCCCGTTCCCGATCCCGTTCCCGTTCCCCTTCCTCTTCCCGATCCCGTTCCCCTTCCCGTTCCCGTTCCCGATCCCGTTCCCGATCCCGTTCCCGATCCCGATCCCGTTCCCGATCCCGTTCCCTATCCCCTTCCCGTTCCCGTTCCCGATCCCCATCCCCTTCCCGATCCCCTTCCCGTTCCCTATCCCGATCCCGTTTCTCTACCCGTTCCCGTTCCCGTTCCCGATCCCGTTCCCTATCCCCTTCCCGTTCCCGATCCCGTTCCCGTTCCCGATCCCGTTCCCGATCCCATTCCCCTTCCCGATCCCCTTCCCGTTCCCTATCCCGATCCCGTTTCTCTACCCATTCCCGATCCCGTTCCCGATCCCGTTCCCCTTCCCTATCCCGGTGACGCCGCGTTCCCTGCCCCATCCGAGGCAATAATAAAGCAGCGGGGCCGGTATTGACGGGGCCCGCTCATAGGGTCCCGCTGATGTCAACGGGAGCAATGGGAGATGCTTTGTGCCCCCGCCCCCCCGCTTTGCCCCTATGGAGTGGGGGTTCCCCATTAGCAAATGTGGGGGGGTCCCCATCCCATCATCACCGGGACCCCCCCCATTGGACCCCGCTGCGGGGGAGCCCCGGGACCCCCCCCCACTTCGGGGGTGCCGAGGGAGGGGCTCGGGGATGCTGTGGGACAGCGGGGTTGGGGGTGCAGGGAACCCCCCCAAAGATGGAGCATTGGGGGGTGCAGGGTGGAGATCGGGGACCCCCTGGGATGGGGATGTGGGAGTCGGGGTCCCATTGGGACCCCATCCATGGGGGGGTCCATGGGGGGGTCCCATGGGTGTTGGGGTCCCATGGATGGTGGATCCCATGGGGGGGGTCCCATGGGTGTTGGGGTCCCATGGATGGTGGATCCCATGGGGGGGGTCCCATGGGTGTTGGGGTCCATGGATTGGGGGTCCCATGAATGGGGGGGTCCCATGGGTGTTGGGTTCCATGGATTGGGGGTCCCATGAATGGGGGGTCCATGGGTGTTGGGGGACCCAATGGATGGGAGGTCCCATGAACGGCGGGTCCCCATGTGTGGGGGTTCCCCCCCATTGCCTCTGGGGCCCGATCCTTCCCCTTTAAGGCCCTGGGGCGCTGCCGCTCACCTGCGCAGGTGACGGCGGCGCTGACGTGCGCGGGGACCGCCATGGCCGCCTCTGCCCTCTTCATCCTCGACCTCAAGGGGAAGGTGAGGACCCCCCCCCTTAAAGGGTCGACCCCAATGACCCCCAATTGGGGGGGGGTCCCCTCTAATCCTCCCCCCCCCATCATTGTTCCCCCCCCCATCCTTAGCCCCTCATCAGCCGCAACTACAAAGGGGATGTGGGGCTGGGGGAGATCGAGCACTTTATGGGGCTGATGCTGCAGCGGGAGGAGGAGGGGGGCCCTGGCGCCGCTCCTGCCCCACGGCCACGTCCATTTCCTCTGGATCAAGCACTCCAACCTCTACCGTATCCTTTGGATCCCTATGGGGATCGGGGGGACACCCCCATCCCTTGGTACCCCCCTTCCCCTTTGGTTTGCCCTTAACCCCCCCCCCCCCAATAGTGGTGGCCACCACCAAGAAGAACGGGAACGCATCCTTGGTGTATTCCTTCCTCTATAAGGTGGTGGAGGTGAGTTTGGGGGGGGATGGCACGTTTTTGGGGGGTAAACCTTTGTTTTTGGGGGAAGCCCCCGTTTTAGGGAGGAAGCTCTCATTTTGTGGAGGAAAACCCACATTGTTGTGGAGGAAACCCTCATTTTGGGGAGAAAAACCCCATTTGGAGGGGGAAACCCTCGTCTTTGGGGTGAAACCCCCATTTTGGGGAGGAAGCCCTCATTTTGTTGAGGAAACCGACTTTTTTGTGGAGGAAACCCTCATTTTAGGGAGGAAACCCTCATTTTGGGGAGGAAACCCTCATTTTAGGGAGGAAACCCTCATCTTTTGGGGGAAAGCCTCATTTTGGGGAGGAAAACCTCATTTTGAGGGGGAAACCCTCAATTTTGGGGGAGAAAACCCCCATTTTGGGGAGGAAACCCCATTTTGGGGAGAAAACCTTCATTTTGGGGAGGAAACCCCCATTTTGGGAAGGAAACCTTCATTTGGGGGGGGAACTGCCATTTTGGGGAGGAACCCCCCCTTTTGGGACGCTTGCGCCCCCCGTTGCAGGTGTTCCGTGAGTACTTCAAGGAGCTGGAGGAGGAGAGCATCCGGGACAACTTCGTCACCGTCTACGAGCTCCTGGACGAGCTCATGGATTTCGGCTTCCCCCAGACCACCGACAGCAGGATCCTGCAGGAGTGAGGGCCTGGGGGGGGCTATGGGGCAGAGACCCCCCCGGACCCCCCCCATCACCCCTCTGTGATCCTACCCCCACCCAGGACCCCCCCGTCACCTCTCTATGGTCCTAGCCCCCCAGACCTCCCCTCCATCATCACCCCTCTATGGTCCTAGCCCCCCAGACCCCCTCTCCATCATCACCCCTCTATGGTCCTACCCCCCCCAGGACCTCCCTCCATCATCACCCCTCTGTGGTCCTACCCCCCCGCACCCCCCCATCACCCTTCTGTGGTGTGGTCCTACCCCCCCCAGGTACATCACACAGGAGGGGACCAAGCTGGAGCGGGGCGGGTGCCGGGTGCCCAGCACCGTGACCAGCGCCGTGTCCTGGCGCCCCGAGGGCATCCGCTACAAGAGGAACGAGGTCTTCATCGACGTCGTTGAGGCAGTGAACCTGCTGGTGAGGGGGGGCTCGGGGGGCAGGATGGGGCCATTGATGGAGATGGGGCCATTGATGGAGCTGGGGCTGGGGCCATTGATGGTGCTGGGGCCATTGATGGTGCTGGGGCCATTGATGGTGCTGGTGACATTGATGGAGATGGGGCCATTGATGGTGCTGGTGACATTGATGGAGATGGGGCCATTGATGGTGCTGGGGCCATTGATGGTGCTGGTGACATTGATGGAGATGGGGCCATTGATGGAGATGTGGCCATTGATGGAGATGGGGCCATTGATGGAGATGGGGCCATTGATGGTGCTGGTGACATTGATGGAGATGTGGCCATTGATGGAGATGGGGCCATTGATGGTGCTGGTGCCGTTACTGTTGCTGGTGCCATTGATGGTGCCGTTGCTGTTGCTGGTGCCGTTGATGGTGCCGGTGCCGTTACTGTTGCTGGTGCCATTGATGGTGCCGTTGCTGTTGCTGGTGCCGTTGATGGTGCCGGTGCCAGTGCCGTTACCAGTGCTGGTGCCAGGCCCACAGCCCGGCCGTAAGCGGTTGCGGTTGCCGCAGGTGAGCGCCAGCGGCGCGGTGCTGCTCAGTGAGGTGCTGGGCACCATCAGGCTCAAGGTTTTCCTCTCGGGGATGCCCGAGCTCCGCCTGGGCCTCAACGACCGCGTCCTCTTCGAGCTCACCGGCAGTGAGTGATGGGGGGGTCTCTCATCACCTCCATGGTGCTCTATGGGGGGGGGGGGTCCCATCATCTCCATAGGGGCACCCATCAGCACCATGAGGCTTTATGGGGGGGTCCCATCATCTCCATGGGGAGGGCCATCAGCACCATGGGGCTCTATGGGGGGGTCCCATCACCTCCATGGGGGGGGCAGCTCCCATCACCTTCCTGGGGCTCTATGGGGGGGTCCCATCACCTCTATGGGGCTCTATGGGGGGCTTCTATCACCTCCATAGGGCTCTATGTGGGGGTCCCTTCACCTCCCTGGGGCTCTATGGGGGGCTCCCATCCCTTCCCTGGGGCTCTATGGGGTTCTCCCATCTCCTCCCTGGAGCTCTATGGGGTTCTCCCATCCCCTCCCTGGGGCTCTGTGTGGTCCTCCCATCACCCCCACGTGTTGGGGGTCCCGTGGCAGGGGGCAGGAGCCGGTCGGTGGAGCTGGAGGACGTCCGGTTCCACCAGTGCGTGCGCCTGGCGCGCTTCGCCTCGGACCGCACCATCTCCTTCATCCCCCCCGACGGCGACTTCGAGCTCATGGCCTATCGCCTCAGCACGCAGGCGAGCACGCGGCACCGGCACCTTTGGGGCACGGGGGGCACACACATGGGGCTCACCGCATCCCCCCCTCCGTGTCCATCGCAGGTGAAGCCGCTCATCTGGGTCGAGTCGGTCATTGAGAGGTTCTCCCACAGCCGGGTGGAAATCCTGGTCAAGGTGAGGCGATGGGGGGGGATGGAGGCATGGCCCCCCCCCCCCGGCATTTATACCCCATTACCGCCCCATTATCA
>NW_026893241.1:0-45690 GCF_033815535.1 Pezoporus flaviventris | reverse complement strand
CACCATCAGTTGCAGTCTCTCCTCGGTTTCATACCTAAAAGTCCATTTGAATCCAAATTCTCAGGTGGTGTCTCTCAGCTGCCCAGCAGCACAGTTAGTACAGCACGAACGTTTGGCTTCTGCTCCGACAGCAGAAGAGCCAGGATTGAAAGCTGGTGCTGGACCTGTTCAGCACACAATCCCTTTTACATTGGTGCATTCATCGTTGCTTTCACTGCTCACTTTCACACAGGAAAAGCATTTGAATGGAATCAGTCCAGAGGCTGCTCTCTGCTGCGCAGCAACACAGTCAGCACAGAATGAACAGTGGCATCTGCTCACACGGCAGAAGGAGCCAGCAGGGAAAGCTAGTGTTCTGCTTCTTCAGCACACAAGCAGCTTTGCAACGGGGTCACCATCATTGCAGTCTCTCCTCGGTTTCATACCTAAAAGTCCATTTGAATCCAAATTCTCAGGTGGTGTCTCTCAGCTGCCCAGCAGCACAGTTAGTACAGCACGAACGTTTGGCATCTGCTCCCACAGCAGAAGAGCAAGGATTGAAAGCTGGTGCTGGACCTGTTCAGCACACAATCACCTTTACATTGGTGCCTCCATCGTTGCTTTCACTGCTCACTTTCATACAGGAAAAGCATTTGAATGGAATCAGTCCAGATGCTGCTCTCTGCTGCGCAGCAACACAGTCAGCACAGAATGAACAGTGGCATCTGCTCACACGGCAGAAGGAGCAGCAGGGAAAGCTAGTGCTCTGCTTCTTCAGCACACAAGCAGCTTTGCAACGGGGTCACCATCATTGCAGTCTCTCCTCGTTTTCATACCTAAAAGTCCATTTGAATCCAAATTCTCAGGTGGTGTCTCTCAGCTGCCCAGCAGCACAGTTAGTACAGCACGAACGTTTGGCATCTGCTCCCACAGCAGAAGAGCAAGGATTGAAAGCTGGTGCTGGACCTGTTCAGCACACAATCCCTTTTACATTGGTGCATTCATCGTTGCTTTCACTGCTCACTTTCATACAGGAAAAGCATTTGAATGGAATCAGTCCAGAGGCTGCTATCTGCTGCGCAGCAACACAGTCAGCACAGAATGAACAGTGGCATCTGCTCACACGCCAGAAGGACCAGCAGGGAAAGCTAGTGCTCTGCTTCTTCAGCACAAAAGCAGCTTTGCAACGGGGTCACCATCATTGCAGTCTCTCCTCGGGTTCATACCTAAAAGTCCATTTGAATCCAAATTCTCAGGTGGTGTCGCTCAGCTGCCCAGCAGCACAGTGAGTACAGCACGAACGTTTGGCATCTGCTCCCACAGCAGAAGAGCCAGGATTGAAAGCTGGTGCTGGACCTGTTCAGCACACAATCCCCTTTACATTGGTGCCTCCATCGTTGCTTTCACTGCTAACACTCATACAGGAAAAGCATTTGAATAGAATCCGTCCAGAGCCTGCTCCCTGCTGGCAGCAACACAGCACAGAATGAAGAGTGGCATCTGCTCACACGGCAGAAGGAGCAGCAGGGAAAGCTAGTGCTCTGCTTCTTCAGCACACAAGCAGCTTTGCAACGGGGTCACCATCATTGCAGTCTCTCCTCGGCTTCATACCTAAAAGTCCATTTGAATCCAAATTCTCAGGTGGTGTCTCTCAGCTGCCCAGCAGCACAGTTAGTACAGCACGAACGTTTGGCCTCTGCTCCCACAGCAGAAGAGCCAGGATTGAAAGCTGGTGCTGGACCTGTTCAGCACACAATCACCTTTACATTGGTGCATCCATCGTTGCTTTCACTGCTCACTTTCATACAGGAAAAAGCATTTGAATGGAATCAGTCCAGAGGCTGCTCTCTGCTGCGCAGCAACACAGTCAGCACAGAATGAACAGTGGCATCTGCTCACACGGCAGAAGGAGCAGCAGGGAAAGCTAGTGCTCTGCTTCTTCAGCACACAAGCAGCTTTGCAACGGGGTCACCATCATTGCAGTCTCTCCTCGGTTTCATACCTAAAAGTCCATTTGAATCCAAATTCTCAGGTGGTGTCTCTCAGCTGCCCAGCAGCACAGTTAGTACAGCACGAACGTTTGGCTTCTGCTCCGACAGCAGAAGAGCCAGGATTGAAAGCTGGTGCTGGACCTGTTCAGCACACAATCCCTTTTACATTGGTGCATTCATCGTTGCTTTCACTGCTCACTTTCACACAGGAAAAGCATTTGAATGGAATCAGTCCAGAGGCTGCTCTCTGCTGCGCAGCAACACAGTCAGCACAGAATGAACAGTGGCATCTGCTCACACGGCAGAAGGAGCAGCAGGGAAAGCTAGTGCTCTGCTTCTTCAGCACACAAGCAGCTTTGCAACGGGGTCACCATCATTGCAGTCTCTCCTCGGTTTCATACCTAAAAGTCCATTTGAATCCAAATTCTCAGGTGGTGTCTCTCAGCTGCCCAGCAGCACAGTTAGTACAGCACGAACGTTTGGCATCTGCTCCCACAGCAGAAGAGCAAGGATTGAAAGCTGGTGCTGGACCTGTTCAGCACACAATCACCTTTACATTGGTGCATCCATCGTTGCTTTCACTGCTCACTTTCATACAGGAAAAGCATTTGAATGGAATCAGTCCAGATGCTGCTCTCTGCTGCGCAGCAACACAGTCAGCACAGAATGAACAGTGGCATCTGCTCACACGGCAAAAGGAGCAGCAGGGAAAGCTAGTGCTCTGCTTCTTCAGCACACAAGCAGCTTTGCAACGGGGTCACCATCATTGCAGTCTCTCCTCGGTTTCATACCTAAAAGTCCATTTGAATCCAAATTCTCAGGTGGTGTCTCTCAGCTGCCCAGCAGCACAGTTAGTACAGCACGAACGTTTGGCATCTGCTCCCACAGCAGAAGAGCAAGGATTGAAAGCTGGTGCTGGACCTGTTCAGCACACAATCCCTTTTACATTGGTGCATTCATCGTTGCTTTCACTGCTCACTTTCATACAGGAAAAGCATTTGAATGGAATCAGTCCAGAGGCTGCTCTCTGCTGCGCAGCAACACAGTCAGCACAGAATGAACAGTGGCATCTGCTCACACGCCAGAAGGACCAGCAGGGAAAGCTAGTGCTCTGCTTCTTCAGCACAAAAGCAGCTTTGCAACGGGGTCACCATCATTGCAGTCTCTCCTCGGGTTCATACCTAAAAGTCCATTTGAATCCAAATTCTCAGGTGGTGTCGCTCAGCTGCCCAGCAGCACAGTGAGTACAGCACGAACGTTTGGCATCTGCTCCCACAGCAGAAGAGCCAGGATTGAAAGCTGGTGCTGGACCTGTTCAGCACACAATCCCCTTTACATTGGTGCCTCCATCGTTGCTTTCACTGCTAACACTCATACAGGAAAAGCATTTGAATAG
Organism: Pezoporus flaviventris; assembly: GCF_033815535.1. Taxonomy (NCBI): domain Eukaryota; kingdom Metazoa; phylum Chordata; class Aves; order Psittaciformes; family Psittacidae; genus Pezoporus; species Pezoporus flaviventris. Next base: position 42,324 of record NW_026893241.1, on the reverse strand, counting down.
AATCCGTCCAGAGCCTGCTCCCTGCTGGCAGCAACACAGCACAGAATGAAGAGTGGCATCTGCTCACACGGCAGAAGGAGCAGCAGGGAAAGCTAGTGCTCTGCTTCTTCAGCACACAAGCAGCTTTGCAACGGGGTCACCATCATTGCAGTCTCTCCTCGGGTTCATACCTAAAAGTCCATTTGAATCCAAATTCTCAGGTGGTGTCTCTCAGCTGCCCAGCAGCACAGTTAGTACAGCACGAACGTTTGGCATCTGCTCCCACAGCAGAAGAGCCAGGATTGAAAGCTGGTGCTGGACCTGTTCAGCACACAATCACCTTTACATTGGTGCATCCATCGTTGCTTTCACTGCTCACTTTCATACAGGAAAAGCATTTGAATGGAATCAGTCCAGATGCTGCTCTCTGCTGCGCAGCAACACAGTCAGCACAGAATGAACAGTGGCATCTGCTCACACGGCAGAAGGAGCAGCAGGGAAAGCTAGTGCTCTGCTTCTTCAGCACACAAGCAGCTTTGCAACGGGGTCACCATCATTGCAGTCTCTCCTCGGTTTCATACCTAAAAGTCCATTTGAATCCAAATTCTCAGGTGGTGTCTCTCAGCTGCCCAGCAGCACAGTTAGTACAGCACGAACGTTTGGCATCTGCTCCCACAGCAGAAGAGCAAGGATTGAAAGCTTGTGCTGGACCTGTTCAGCACACAATCCCTTTTACATTGGTGCATTCATCGTTGCTTTCACTGCTCACTTTCATACAGGAAAAGCATTTGAATGGAATCAGTCCAGAGGCTGCTCTCTGCTGCGCAGCAACACAGTCAGCACAGAATGAACAGTGGCATCTGCTCACACGCCAGAAGGACCAGCAGGGAAAGCTAGTGCTCTGCTTCTTCAGCACAAAAGCAGCTTTGCAACGGGGTCACCATCATTGCAGTCTCTCCTCGGGTTCATACCTAAAAGTCCATTTGAATCCAAATTCTCAGGTGGTGTCGCTCAGCTGCCCAGCAGCACAGTGAGTACAGCACGAACGTTTGGCCTCTGCTCCCACAGCAGAAGAGCCAGGATTGAAAGCTGGTGCTGGACCTGTTCAGCACACAATCCCCTTTACATTGGTGCCTCCATCGTTGCTTTCACTGCTAACACTCATACAGGAAAAGCATTTGAATAGAATCCGTCCAGAGCCTGCTCCCTGCTGGCAGCAACACAGCACAGAATGAAGAGTGGCATCTGCTCACACGGCAGAAGGAGCAGCAGGGAAAGCTAGTGCTCTGCTTCTTCAGCACACAAGCAGCTTTGCAACGGGGTCACCATCATTGCAGTCTCTCCTCGGTTTCATACCTAAAAGTCCATTTGAATCCAAATTCTCAGGTGGTGTCTCTCAGCTGCCCAGCAGCACAGTTAGTACAGCACGAACGTTTGGCCTCTGCTCCCACAGCAGAAGAGCCAGGATTGAAAGCTGGTGCTGGACCTGTTCAGCACACAATCACCTTTACATTGGTGCATCCATCGTTGCTTTCACTGCTCACTTTCATACAGGAAAAAGCATTTGAATGGAATCAGTCCAGAGGCTGCTCTCTGCTGCGCAGCAACACAGTCAGCACAGAATGAACAGTGGCATCTGCTCACACGGCAGAAGGAGCAGCAGGGAAAGCTAGTGCTCTGCTTCTTCAGCACACAAGCAGCTTTGCAACGGGGTCACCATCATTGCAGTCTCTCCTCGGTTTCATACCTAAAAGTCCATTTGAATCCAAATTCTCAGGTGGTGTCTCTCAGCTGCCCAGCAGCACAGTTAGTACAGCACGAACGTTTGGCTTCTGCTCCGACAGCAGAAGAGCCAGGATTGAAAGCTGGTGCTGGACCTGTTCAGCACACAATCCCTTTTACATTGGTGCATTCATCGTTGCTTTCACTGCTCACTTTCATACAGGAAAAGCATTTGAATGGAATCAGTCCAGATGCTGCTCTCTGCTGCGCAGCAACACAGACAGCACAGAATGAACAGTGGCATCTGCTCACACGGCAGAAGGAGCAGCAGGGAAAGCTAGTGCTCTGCTTCTTCAGCACACAAGCAGCTTTGCAACGGGGTCACCATCATTGCAGTCTCTCCTCGGTTTCATACCTAAAAGTCCATTTGAATCCAAATTCTCAGGTGGTGTCTCTCAGCTGCCCAGCAGCACAGTTAGTACAGCACGAACGTTTGGCTTCTGCTCCCACAGCAGAAGAGCCAGGATTTAAAGCTGGTGCTGGACCTGTTCAGCACACAATCCCTTTTACATTGGTGCATTCATCGTTGCTTTCACTGCTTACTTTCATACAGGAAAAGCATTTGAATGGAATCAGTCCAGAGGCTGCTCTCTGCTGCGCAGCAACACAGCACAGAATGAACAGTGGCATCTGCTCACACGGCAGAAGGAGCAGCAGGGAAAGCTAGTGCTCTGCTTCTTCAGCACACAAGCAGCTTTGCAACGGGGTCACCATCATTGCAGTCTCTCCTCGGGTTCATACCTAAAAGTCCATTTGAATGCAAATTCTCAGGTGGTGTCTCTCAGCTGCCCAGCAGCACAGTTAGTACAGCACGAACGTTTGGCCTCTGCTCCCACAGCAGAAGAGCCAGGATTGAAAGCTGGTGCTGGACCTGTTCAGCACACAATCACCTTTACATTGGTGCATCCATCGTTGCTTTCACTGCTCACTTTCATACAGGAAAAGCATTTGAATAGAATCAGTCCAGAGCCTGCTCTCTGCTGCGCAGCAACACAGTCAGCACAGAATGAACAGTGGCATCTGCTCACACGGCAGAAGGAGCAGCAGGGAAAGCTAGTGCTCTGCTTCTTCAGCACACAAGCAGCTTTGCAACGGGGTCACCATCATTGCAGTCTCTCCTCGGGTTCATACCTAAAAGTCCATTTGAATCCAAATTCTCAGGTGGTGTCTCTCAGCTGCCCAGCAGCACAGTTAGTACAGCACGAACGTTTGGCCTCTGCTCCCACAGCAGAAGAGCCAGGATTGAAAGCTGTTGCTGGACCTGTTCCGCACACAATCCCCTTTACATTAGTGCATCCATCGTTGCTTTCACTGCTAACACTCCTACAGGAAAAGCATTTGAATAGAATCAGTCCAGAGCCTGCTCCCTGCTGGCAGCAACACAGCACAGAATGAACAGGGGCATCTGCTCACACGCCAGAAGGAGCAGCAGGGAAAGCTAGTGCTGTGTCTCTTCAGCACACAAGCAGCTTTGCAACGGGGTCACCATCATTGCAGTCTCTCCTCGGGTTCATACCTAAAAGTCCATTTGAATCCAAATTCTCAGGTGGTGTCTCTCAGCTGCCCAGCAGCACAGTTAGTACAGCACGAACGTTTGGCCTCTGCTCCCACAGCAGAAGAGCCAGGATTGAAAGCTGGTGCTGGACCTGTTCAGCACACAATCACCTTTACATTGGTGCATCCATCGTTGCTTTCACTGCTCACTTTCATACAGGAAAAGCATTTGAATGGAATCAGTCCAGATGCTGCTCTCTGCTGCGCAGCAACACAGTCAGCACAGAATGAACAGTGGCATCTGCTCACACGGCAGAAGGAGCAGCAGGGAAAGCTAGTGCTCTGCTTCTTCAGCACACAAGCAGCTTTGCAACGGGGTCACCATCATTGCAGTCTCTCCTCGGTTTCATACCTAAAAGTCCATTTGAATCCAAATTCTCAGGTGGTGTCTCTCAGCTGCCCAGCAGCACAGTTAATACAGCACGAACGTTTGGCATCTGCTCCCACAGCAGAAGAGCAAGGATTGAAAGCTGGTGCTGGACCTGTTCAGCACACAATCCCCTTTACATTGGTGCATCCATCGTTGCTTTCACTGCTAACACTCGTACAGGAAAAGCATTTGAATAGAATCAGTCCAGAGCCTGCTCCCTGCTGGCAGCAACACAGCACAGAATGAACAGGGGCATCTGCTCACACGGCAGAAGGACCAGCAGGGAAAGCTCGGGCTGTGTCTCTTCAGCACACAAGAAGCTTTGCAACGGGGTCACCATCATTGCAGTCTCTCCTCGGTTTCATACCTAAAAGTCCATTTGAATCCAAATTCTCAGGTGGTGTCTCTCAGCTGCCCAGCAGCACAGTTAGTACAGCACGAACGTTTGGCTTCTGCTCCGACAGCAGAAGAGCCAGGATTGAAAGCTGGTGCTGGACCTGTTCAGCACACAATCCCTTTTACATTGGTGCATTCATCGTTGCTTTCACTGCTCACTTTCACACAGGAAAAGCATTTGAATGGAATCAGTCCAGAGGCTGCTCTCTGCTGCGCAGGAACACAGTCAGCACAGAATGAACAGTGGCATCTGCTCACACGGCAGAAGGAGCAGCAGGGAAAGCTAGTGCTCTGCTTCTTCAGCACACAAGCAGCTTTGCAACGGGGTCACCATCATTGCAGTCTCTCCTCGGTTTCATACCTAAAAGTCCATTTGAATCCAAATTCTCAGGTGGTGTCTCTCAGCTGCCCAGCAGCACAGTTAGTACAGCACGAACGTTTGGCATCTGCTCCCACAGCAGAAGAGCAAGGATTGAAAGCTGGTGCTGGACCTGTTCAGCACACAATCACCTTTACATTGGTGCATCCATCGTTGCTTTCACTGCTCACTTTCATACAGGAAAAGCATTTGAATGGAATCAGTCCAGATGCTGCTCTCTGCTGCGCAGCAACACAGTCAGCACAGAATGAACAGTGGCATCTGCTCACACGGCAGAAGGAGCAGCAGGGAAAGCTAGTGCTCTGCTTCTTCAGCACACAAGCAGCTTTGCAACGGGGTCACCATCATTGCAGTCTCTCCTCGGTTTCATACCTAAAAGTCCATTTGAATCCAAATTCTCAGGTGGTGTCTCTCAGCTGCCCAGCAGCACAGTTAGTACAGCACGAACGTTTGGCATCTGCTCCCACAGCAGAAGAGCCAGGATTGAAAGCTGGTGCTGGACCTGTTCAGCACACAATCCCTTTTACATTGGTGCATTCATCGTTGCTTTCACTGCTCACTTTCATACAGGAAAAGCATTTGAATGGAATCAGTCCAGAGCCTGCTCTCTGCTGCGCAGCAACACAGTCAGCACAGAATGAACAGTGGCATCTGCTCACACGCCAGAAGGACCAGCAGGGAAAGCTAGTGCTCTGCTTCTTCAGCACAAAAGCAGCTTTGCAACGGGGTCACCATCATTGCAGTCTCTCCTCGGGTTCATACTAAAAGTCCATTTGAATCCAAATTCTCAGGTGGTGTCGCTCAGCTGCCCAGCAGCACAGTGAGTACAGCACGAACGTTTGGCATCTGCTCCCACAGCAGAAGAGCCAGGATTGAAAGCTGGTGCTGGACCTGTTCAGCACACAATCCCCTTTACATTGGTGCCTCCATCGTTGCTTTCACTGCTAACATTCATACAGGAAAAGCATTTGAATAGAATCCGTCCAGAGCCTGCTCCCTGCTGGCAGCAACACAGCACAGAATGAAGAGTGGCATCTGCTCACACGGCAGAAGGAGCAGCCGGGAAAGCTAGTGCTCTGCTTCTTCAGCACACAAGCAGCTTTGCAACGGGGTCACCATCATTGCAGTCTCTCCTCGTTTTCATACCTAAAAGTCCATTTGAATCCAAATTCTCAGGTGGTGTCTCTCAGCTGCCCAGCAGCACAGTTAGTACAGCACGAACGTTTGGCCTCTGCTCCCACAGCAGAAGAGCCAGGATTGAAAGCTGGTGCTGGACCTGTTCAGCACACAATCACCTTTACATTGGTGCATCCATCGTTGCTTTCACTGCTCACTTTCATACAGGAAAAGCATTTGAATGGAATCAGTCCAGAGGCTGCTCTCTGCTGCGCAGCAACACAGTCAGCACAGAATGAACAGTGGCATCTGCTCACACGGCAGAAGGAGCAGCAGGGAAAGCTAGTGCTCTGCTTCTTCAGCACACAAGCAGCTTTGCAACGGGGTCACCATCATTGCAGTCTCTCCTCGGTTTCATACCTAAAAGTCCATTTGAATCCAAATTCTCAGGTGGTGTCTCTCAGCTGCCCAGCAGCACAGTTAGTACATCACGAACGTTTGGCTTCTGCTCCGACAGCAGAAGAGCCAGGATTGAAAGCTGGTGCTGGACCTGTTCAGCACACAATCCCTTTTACATTGGTGCATTCATCGTTGCTTTCACTGCTCACTTTCATACAGGAAAAGCATTTGAATGGAATCAGTCCAGAGGCTGCTCTCTGCTGCGCAGCAACACAGTCAGCACAGAATGAACAGTGGCATCTGCTCACACGGCAGAAGGACCAGCAGGGAAAGCTAGTGCTCTGCTTCTTCAGCACACAAGCAGCTTTGCAACGGGGTCACCATCATTGCAGTCTCTCCTCGGGTTCATACCTAAAAGTCCATTTGAATCCAAATTCTCAGGTGGTGTCTCTCAGCTGCCCAGCAGCACAGTTAGTACAGCACGAACGTTTGGCTTCTGCTCCGACAGCAGAAGAGCCAGGATTGAAAGCTGGTGCTGGACCTGTTCAGCACACAATCCCTTTTACATTGGTGCATTCATCGTTGCTTTCACTGCTCACTTTCATACAGGAAAAGCATTTGAATGGAATCAGTCCAGAGGCTGCTCTCTGCTGCGCAGCAACACAGTCAGCACAGAATGAACAGTGGCATCTGCTCACACGGCAGAAGGAGCAGCAGGGAAAGCTAGTGCTGTGTCTCTTCAGCACACAAGCAGCTTTGCAACGGGGTCACCATCATTGCAGTCTCTCCTCGGTTTCATACCTAAAAGTCCATTTGAATCCAAATTCTCAGGTGGTGTCTCTCAGCTGCCCAGCAGCACAGTTAGTACAGCACGAACGTTTGGCATCTGCTCCCACAGCAGAAGAGCAAGGATTGAAAGCTGGTGCTGGACCTGTTCAGCACACAATCACCTTTACATTGGTGCATCCATCGTTGCTTTCACTGCTCACTTTCATACAGGAAAAGCATTTGAATGGAATCAGTCCAGATGCTGCTCTCTGCTGCGCAGCAACACAGTCAGCACAGAATGAACAGTGGCATCTGCTCACACGGCAAAAGGAGCAGCAGGGAAAGCTAGTGCTCTGCTTCTTCAGCACACAAGCAGCTTTGCAACGGGGTCACCATCATTGCAGTCTCTCCTCGGTTTCATACCTAAAAGTCCATTTGAATCCAAATTCTCAGGTGGTGTCTCTCAGCTGCCCAGCAGCACAGTTAGTACAGCACGAACGTTTGGCATCTGCTCCCACAGCAGAAGAGCAAGGATTGAAAGCTGGTGCTGGACCTGTTCAGCACACAATCCCTTTTACATTGGTGCATTCATCGTTGCTTTCACTGCTCACTTTCATACAGGAAAAGCATTTGAATGGAATCAGTCCAGAGCCTGCTCTCTGCTGCGCAGCAACACAGTCAGCACAGAATGAACAGTGGCATCTGCTCACACGCCAGAAGGACCAGCAGGGAAAGCTAGTGCTCTGCTTCTTCAGCACAAAAGCAGCTTTGCAACGGGGTCACCATCATTGCAGTCTCTCCTCGGGTTCATACCTAAAAGTCCATTTGAATCCAAATTCTCAGGTGGTGTCGCTCAGCTGCCCAGCAGCACAGTGAGTACAGCACGAACGTTTGGCATCTGCTCCCACAGCAGAAGAGCCAGGATTGAAAGCTGGTGCTGGACCTGTTCAGCACACAATCCCCTTTACATTGGTGCCTCCATCGTTGCTTTCACTGCTAACACTCATACAGGAAAAGCATTTGAATAGAATCCGTCCAGAGCCTGCTCCCTGCTGGCAGCAACACAGCACAGAATGAAGAGTGGCATCTGCTCACACGGCAGAAGGAGCAGCAGGGAAAGCTAGTGCTCTGCTTCTTCAGCACACAAGCAGCTTTGCAACGGGGTCACCATCATTGCAGTCTCTCCTCGGGTTCATACCTAAAAGTCCATTTGAATCCAAATTCTCAGGTGGTGTCTCTCAGCTGCCCAGCAGCACAGTTAGTACAGCACGAACGTTTGGCATCTGCTCCCACAGCAGAAGAGCCAGGATTGAAAGCTGGTGCTGGACCTGTTCAGCACACAATCACCTTTACATTGGTGCATCCATCGTTGCTTTCACTGCTCACTTTCATACAGGAAAAGCATTTGAATGGAATCAGTCCAGATGCTGCTCTCTGCTGCGCAGCAACACAGTCAGCACAGAATGAACAGTGGCATCTGCTCACACGGCAGAAGGAGCAGCAGGGAAAGCTAGTGCTCTGCTTCTTCAGCACACAAGCAGCTTTGCAACGGGGTCACCATCATTGCAGTCTCTCCTCGGTTTCATACCTAAAAGTCCATTTGAATCCAAATTCTCAGGTGGTGTCTCTCAGCTGCCCAGCAGCACAGTTAGTACAGCACGAACGTTTGGCATCTGCTCCCACAGCAGAAGAGCAAGGATTGAAAGCTTGTGCTGGACCTGTTCAGCACACAATCCCTTTTACATTGGTGCATTCATCGTTGCTTTCACTGCTCACTTTCATACAGGAAAAGCATTTGAATGGAATCAGTCCAGAGGCTGCTCTCTGCTGCGCAGCAACACAGTCAGCACAGAATGAACAGTGGCATCTGCTCACACGCCAGAAGGACCAGCAGGGAAAGCTAGTGCTCTGCTTCTTCAGCACAAAAGCAGCTTTGCAACGGGGTCACCATCATTGCAGTCTCTCCTCGGGTTCATACCTAAAAGTCCATTTGAATCCAAATTCTCAGGTGGTGTCGCTCAGCTGCCCAGCAGCACAGTGAGTACAGCACGAACGTTTGGCCTCTGCTCCCACAGCAGAAGAGCCAGGATTGAAAGCTGGTGCTGGACCTGTTCAGCACACAATCCCCTTTACATTGGTGCCTCCATCGTTGCTTTCACTGCTAACACTCATACAGGAAAAGCATTTGAATAGAATCCGTCCAGAGCCTGCTCCCTGCTGGCAGCAACACAGCACAGAATGAAGAGTGGCATCTGCTCACACGGCAGAAGGAGCAGCAGGGAAAGCTAGTGCTCTGCTTCTTCAGCACACAAGCAGCTTTGCAACGGGGTCACCATCATTGCAGTCTCTCCTCGTTTTCATACCTAAAAGTCCATTTGAATCCAAATTCTCAGGTGGTGTCTCTCAGCTGCCCAGCAGCACAGTTAGTACAGCACGAACGTTTGGCCTCTGCTCCCACAGCAGAAGAGCCAGGATTGAAAGCTGGTGCTGGACCTGTTCAGCACACAATCCCTTTTACATTGGTGCATTCATCGTTGCTTTCACTGCTCACTTTCATACAGGAAAAGCATTTGAATGGAATCAGTCCAGATGCTGCTCTCTGCTGCGCAGCAACACAGACAGCACAGAATGAACAGTGGCATCTGCTCACACGGCAGAAGGAGCAGCAGGGAAAGCTAGTGCTCTGCTTCTTCAGCACACAAGCAGCTTTGCAACGGGGTCACCATCATTGCAGTCTCTCCTCGGTTTCATACCTAAAAGTCCATTTGAATCCAAATTCTCAGGTGGTGTCTCTCAGCTGCCCAGCAGCACAGTTAGTACAGCACGAACGTTTGGCTTCTGCTCCCACAGCAGAAGAGCCAGGATTTAAAGCTGGTGCTGGACCTGTTCAGCACACAATCCCTTTTACATTGGTGCATTCATCGTTGCTTTCACTGCTCACTTTCATACAGGAAAAGCATTTGAATGGAATCAGTCCAGAGGCTGCTCTCTGCTGCGCAGCAACACAGCACAGAATGAACAGTGGCATCTGCTCACACGGCAGAAGGAGCAGCAGGGAAAGCTAGTGCTCTGCTTCTTCAGCACACAAGCAGCTTTGCAACGGGGTCACCATCATTGCAGTCTCTCCTCGGGTTCATACCTAAAAGTCCATTTGAATGCAAATTCTCAGGTGGTGTCTCTCAGCTGCCCAGCAGCACAGTTAGTACAGCACGAACGTTTGGCCTCTGCTCCCACAGCAGAAGAGCCAGGATTGAAAGCTGGTGCTGGACCTGTTCAGCACACAATCACCTTTACATTGGTGCATCCATCGTTGCTTTCACTGCTCACTTTCATACAGGAAAAGCATTTGAATAGAATCAGTCCAGAGCCTGCTCTCTGCTGCGCAGCAACACAGTCAGCACAGAATGAACAGTGGCATCTGCTCACACGGCAGAAGGAGCAGCAGGGAAAGCTAGTGCTCTGCTTCTTCAGCACACAAGCAGCTTTGCAACGGGGTCACCATCATTGCAGTCTCTCCTCGGGTTCATACCTAAAAGTCCATTTGAATCCAAATTCTCAGGTGGTGTCTCTCAGCTGCCCAGCAGCACAGTTAGTACAGCACGAACGTTTGGCCTCTGCTCCCACAGCAGAAGAGCCAGGATTGAAAGCTGGTGCTGGACCTGTTCCGCACACAATCCCCTTTACATTAGTGCATCCATCGTTGCTTTCACTGCTAACACTCCTACAGGAAAAGCATTTGAATAGAATCAGTCCAGAGCCTGCTCCCTGCTGGCAGCAACACAGCACAGAATGAACAGGGGCATCTGCTCACACGCCAGAAGGAGCAGCAGGGAAAGCTAGTGCTGTGTCTCTTCAGCACACAAGCAGCTTTGCAACGGGGTCACCATCATTGCAGTCTCTCCTCGGGTTCATACCTAAAAGTCCATTTGAATCCAAATTCTCAGGTGGTGTCTCTCAGCTGCCCAGCAGCACAGTTAGTACAGCACGAACGTTTGGCCTCTGCTCCCACAGCAGAAGAGCCAGGATTGAAAGCTGGTGCTGGACCTGTTCAGCACACAATCACCTTTACATTGGTGCATCCATCGTTGCTTTCACTGCTCACTTTCATACAGGAAAAGCATTTGAATGGAATCAGTCCAGATGCTGCTCTCTGCTGCGCAGCAACACAGTCAGCACAGAATGAACAGTGGCATCTGCTCACACGGCAGAAGGAGCAGCAGGGAAAGCTAGTGCTCTGCTTCTTCAGCACACAAGCAGCTTTGCAACGGGGTCACCATCATTGCAGTCTCTCCTCGGTTTCATACCTAAAAGTCCATTTGAATCCAAATTCTCAGGTGGTGTCTCTCAGCTGCCCAGCAGCACAGTTAATACAGCACGAACGTTTGGCATCTGCTCCCACAGCAGAAGAGCAAGGATTGAAAGCTGGTGCTGGACCTGTTCAGCACACAATCCCCTTTACATTGGTGCATCCATCGTTGCTTTCACTGCTAACACTCGTACAGGAAAAGCATTTGAATAGAATCAGTCCAGAGCCTGCTCCCTGCTGGCAGCAACACAGCACAGAATGAACAGGGGCATCTGCTCACACGGCAGAAGGACCAGCAGGGAAAGCTCGGGCTGTGTCTCTTCAGCACACAAGAAGCTTTGCAACGGGGTCACCATCATTGCAGTCTCTCCTCGGTTTCATACCTAAAAGTCCATTTGAATCCAAATTCTCAGGTGGTGTCTCTCAGCTGCCCAGCAGCACAGTTAGTACAGCACGAACGTTTGGCTTCTGCTCCGACAGCAGAAGAGCCAGGATTGAAAGCTGGTGCTGGACCTGTTCAGCACACAATCCCTTTTACATTGGTGCATTCATCGTTGCTTTCACTGCTCACTTTCACACAGGAAAAGCATTTGAATGGAATCAGTCCAGAGGCTGCTCTCTGCTGCGCAGGAACACAGTCAGCACAGAATGAACAGTGGCATCTGCTCACACGGCAGAAGGAGCAGCAGGGAAAGCTAGTGCTCTGCTTCTTCAGCACACAAGCAGCTTTGCAACGGGGTCACCATCATTGCAGTCTCTCCTCGGTTTCATACCTAAAAGTCCATTTGAATCCAAATTCTCAGGTGGTGTCTCTCAGCTGCCCAGCAGCACAGTTAGTACAGCACGAACGTTTGGAATCTGCTCCCACAGCAGAAGAGCAAGGATTGAAAGCTGGTGCTGGACCTGTTCAGCACACAATCACCTTTACATTGGTGCATCCATCGTTGCTTTCACTGCTCACTTTCATACAGGAAAAGCATTTGAATGGAATCAGTCCAGAGGCTGCTCTCTGCTGCGCAGCAACACAGTCAGCACAGAATGAACAGTGGCATCTGCTCACACGGCAGAAGGAGCAGCAGGGAAAGCTAGTGCTCTGCTTCTTCAGCACACAAGCAGCTTTGCAACGGGGTCACCATCATTGCAGTCTCTCCTCGGTTTCATACCTAAAAGTCCATTTGAATCCAAATTCTCAGGTGGTGTCTCTCAGCTGCCCAGCAGCACAGTTAGTACAGCACGAACGTTTGGCATCTGCTCCCACAGCAGAAGAGCCAGGATTGAAAGCTGGTGCTGGACCTGTTCAGCACACAATCCCTTTTACATTGGTGCATTCATCGTTGCTTTCACTGCTCACTTTCATACAGGAAAAGCATTTGAATGGAATCAGTCCAGAGCCTGCTCTCTGCTGCGCAGCAACACAGTCAGCACAGAATGAACAGTGGCATCTGCTCACACGCCAGAAGGACCAGCAGGGAAAGCTAGTGCTCTGCTTCTTCAGCACAAAAGCAGCTTTGCAACGGGGTCACCATCATTGCAGTCTCTCCTCGGGTTCATACTAAAAGTCCATTTGAATCCAAATTCTCAGGTGGTGTCGCTCAGCTGCCCAGCAGCACAGTGAGTACAGCACGAACGTTTGGCATCTGCTCCCACAGCAGAAGAGCCAGGATTGAAAGCTGGTGCTGGACCTGTTCAGCACACAATCCCCTTTACATTGGTGCCTCCATCGTTGCTTTCACTGCTAACACTCATACAGGAAAAGCATTTGAATAGAATCCGTCCAGAGCCTGCTCCCTGCTGGCAGCAACACAGCACAGAATGAAGAGTGGCATCTGCTCACACGGCAGAAGGAGCAGCAGGGAAAGCTAGTGCTCTGCTTCTTCAGCACACAAGCAGCTTTGCAACGGGGTCACCATCATTGCAGTCTCTCCTCGTTTTCATACCTAAAAGTCCATTTGAATCCAAATTCTCAGGTGGTGTCTCTCAGCTGCCCAGCAGCACAGTTAGTACATCACGAACGTTTGGCCTCTGCTCCCACAGCAGAAGAGCCAGGATTGAAAGCTGGTGCTGGACCTGTTCAGCACACAATCACCTTTACATTGGTGCATCCATCGTTGCTTTCACTGCTCACTTTCATACAGGAAAAGCATTTGAATGGAATCAGTCCAGAGGCTGCTCTCTGCTGCGCAGCAACACAGTCAGCACAGAATGAACAGTGGCATCTGCTCACACGGCAGAAGGAGCAGCAGGGAAAGCTAGTGCTCTGCTTCTTCAGCACACAAGCAGCTTTGCAACGGGGTCACCATCATTGCAGTCTCTCCTCGGTTTCATACCTAAAAGTCCATTTGAATCCAAATTCTCAGGTGGTGTCTCTCAGCTGCCCAGCAGCACAGTTAGTACATCACGAACGTTTGGCTTCTGCTCCGACAGCAGAAGAGCCAGGATTGAAAGCTGGTGCTGGACCTGTTCAGCACACAATCCCTTTTACATTGGTGCATTCATCGTTGCTTTCACTGCTCACTTTCATACAGGAAAAGCATTTGAATGGAATCAGTCCAGAGGCTGCTCTCTGCTGCGCAGCAACACAGTCAGCACAGAATGAACAGTGGCATCTGCTCACACGGCAGAAGGACCAGCAGGGAAAGCTAGTGCTCTGCTTCTTCAGCACACAAGCAGCTTTGCAACGGGGTCACCATCATTGCAGTCTCTCCTCGGGTTCATACCTAAAAGTCCATTTGAATCCAAATTCTCAGGTGGTGTCTCTCAGCTGCCCAGCAGCACAGTTAGTACAGCACGAACGTTTGGCTTCTGCTCCGACAGCAGAAGAGCCAGGATTGAAAGCTGGTGCTGGACCTGTTCAGCACACAATCCCTTTTACATTGGTGCATTCATCGTTGCTTTCACTGCTCACTTTCATACAGGAAAAGCATTTGAATGGAATCAGTCCAGAGGCTGCTCTCTGCTGCGCAGCAACACAGTCAGCACAGAATGAACAGTGGCATCTGCTCACACGGCAGAAGGAGCAGCAGGGAAAGCTAGTGCTGTGTCTCTTCAGCACACAAGCAGCTTTGCAACGGGGTCACCATCATTGCAGTCTCTCCTCGGGTTCATACCTAAAAGTCCATTTGAATGCAAATTCTCAGGTGGTGTCTCTCAGCTGCCCAGCAGCACAGTGAGTACAGCACGAACGTTTGGCCTCTGCTCCCACAGCAGAAGAGCCAGGATTGAAAGCTGGTGCTGGACCTGTTCAGCACACAATCACCTTTACATTGGTGCATCCATCGTTGCTTTCACTGCTCACTTTCATACAGGAAAAGCATTTGAATGGAATCAGTCCAGATGCTGCTCTCTGCTGCGCAGCAACACAGTCAGCACAGAATGAACAGTGGCATCTGCTCACACGGCAGAAGGAGCAGCAGGGAAAGCTAGTGCTCTGCTTCTTCAGCACACAAGCAGCTTTGCAACGGGGTCACCATCATTGCAGTCTCTCCTCGGGTTCATACCTAAAAGTCCATTTGAATCCAAATTCTCAGGTGGTGTCTCTCAGCTGCCCAGCAGCACAGTGAGTACAGCACGAACGTTTGGCCTCTGCTCCCACAGCAGAAGAGCAAGGATTGAAAGCTGGTGCTGGACCTGTTCAGCACACAATCCCCTTTACATTGGTGCATCCATCGTTGCTTTCACTGCTAACACTCGTACAGGAAAAGCATTTGAATAGAATCAGTCCAGAGCCTGCTCCCTGCTGGCAGCAACACAGCACAGAATGAACAGGGGCATCTGCTCACACGGCAGAAGGAGCAGCAGGGAAAGCTAGTGCTGTGTCTCTTCAGCACACAAGCAGCTTTGCAACGGGGTCACCATCATTGCAGTCTCTCCTCGGGTTCATACCTAAAAGTCCATTTGAATCCAAATTCTCAGGTGGTGTCTCTCAGCTGCCCAGCAGCACAGTTAGAACAGCACGAACGTTTGGCCTCTGCTCCCACAGCAGAAGAGCCAGGATTGAAAGCTGGTGCTGGACCTGTTCAGCACACAATCACCTTTACATTGGTGCATCCATCGTTGCTTTCACTGCTCACTTTCATACAGGAAAAGCATTTGAATGGAATCAGTCCAGATGCTGCTCTCTGCTGCGCAGCAACACAGTCAGCACAGAATGAACAGTGGCATCTGCTCACACGGCAGAAGGAGCTGCAGGGAAAGCTAGTGCTCTGCTTCTTCAGCACACAAGCAGCTTTGCAACGGGGTCACCATCATTGCAGTCTCTCCTCGGTTTCATACCTAAAAGTCCATTTGAATCCAAATTCTCAGGTGGTGTCTCTCAGCTGCCCAGCAGCACAGTTAGTACAGCACGAACGTTTGGCATCTGCTCCCACAGAAGAAGAGCCAGGATTGAAAGCTGGTGCTGGACCTGTTAAGCACACAATCCCCTTTACATTGGTGCATCCATCGTTGCTTTCACTGCTAACACTCGTACAGGAAAAGCATTTGAATAGAATCAGTCCAGAGCCTGCTCCCTGCTGGCAGCAACACAGCACAGAATGAACAGGGGCATCTGCTCACACGGCAGAAGGACCAGCAGGGAAAGCTCGGGCTGTGTCTCTTCAGCACACAAGAAGCTTTGCAACGGGGTCACCATCATTGCAGTCTCTCCTCGGTTTCATACCTAAAAGTCCATTTGAATCCAAATTCTCAGGTGGTGTCTCTCAGCTGCCCAGCAGCACAGTTAGTACAGCACGAACGTTTGGCTTCTCCTCCGACAGCAGAAGAGCCAGGATTGAAAGCTGGTGCTGGACCTGTTCAGCACACAATCCCTTTTACATTGGTGCATTCATCGTTGCTTTCACTGCTCACTTTCACACAGGAAAAGCATTTGAATGGAATCAGTCCAGAGGCTGCTCTCTGCTGCGCAGCAACACAGTCAGCACAGAATGAACAGTGGCATCTGCTCACACGGCAGAAGGAGCAGCAGGGAAAGCTAGTGCTCTGCTTCTTCAGCACACAAGCAGCTTTGCAACGGGGTCACCATCATTGCAGTCTCTCCTCGGTTTCATACCTAAAAGTCCATTTGAATCCAAATTCTCAGGTGGTGTCTCTCAGCTGCCCAGCAGCACAGTTAGTACAGCACGAACGTTTGGCATCTGCTCCCACAGCAGAAGAGCAAGGATTGAAAGCTGGTGCTGGACCTGTTCAGCACACAATCACCTTTACATTGGTGCATCCATCGTTGCTTTCACTGCTCACTTTCATACAGGAAAAGCATTTGAATGGAATCAGTCCAGAGGCTGCTCTCTGCTGCGCAGCAACACAGTCAGCACAGAATGAACAGTGGCATCTGCTCACACGCCAGAAGGACCAGCAGGGAAAGCTAGTGCTCTGCTTCTTCAGCACAAAAGCAGCTGTGCAACGGGGTCACCATCATTGCAGTCTCTCCTCGGGTTCATACCTAAAAGTCCATTTGAATCCAAATTCTCAGGTGGTGTCTCTCAGCTGCCCAGCAGCACAGTGAGTACAGCACGAACGTTTGGCATCTGCTCCCACAGCAGAAGAGCAAGGATTGAAAGCTGGTGCTGGACCTGTTCAGCACACAATCCCCTTTACATTGGTGCCTCCATCGTTGCTTTCACTGCTAACACTCATACAGGAAAAGCATTTGAATAGAATCCGTCCAGAGCCTGCTCCCTGCTGGCAGCAACACAGCACAGAATGAAGAGTGGCATCTGCTCACACGGCAGAAGGAGCAGCAGGGAAAGCTAGTGCTCTGCTTCTTCAGCACACAAGCAGCTTTGCAACGGGGTCACCATCATTGCAGTCTCTCCTCGTTTTCATACCTAAAAGTCCATTTGAATCCAAATTCTCAGGTGGTGTCTCTCAGCTGCCCAGCAGCACAGTTAGTACAGCACGAACGTTTGGCCTCTGCTCCCACAGCAATAGAGCCAGGATTGAAAGCTGGTGCTGGACCTGTTCAGCACACAATCACCTTTACATTGGTGCATCCATCGTTGCTTTCACTGCTCACTTTCATACAGGAAAAGCATTTGAATGGAATCAGTCCAGAGCCTGCTCTCTGCTGCGCAGCAACACAGTCAGCACAGAATGAACAGTGGCATCTGCTCACACGGCAGAAGGAGCAGCAGGGAAAGCTAGTGCTCTGCTTCTTCAGCACACAAGCAGCTTTGCAACGGGGTCACCATCATTGCAGTCTCTCCTCGGTTTCATACCTAAAAGTCCATTTGAATCCAAATTCTCAGGTGGTGTCTCTCAGCTGCCCAGCAGCACAGTTAGTACAGCACGAACGTTTGGCTTCTGCTCCGACAGCAGAAGAGCCGGGATTGAAAGCTGGTGCTGGACCTGTTCAGCACACAATCCCTTTTACATTGGTGCATTCATCGTTGCTTTCACTGCTCACTTTCATACAGGAAAAGCATTTGAATGGAATCAGTCCAGAGGCTGCTCTCTGCTGCGCAGCAACACAGTCAGCACAGAATGAACAGTGGCATCTGCTCACACGGCAGAAGGAGCAGCAGGGAAAGCTAGTGCTGTGTCTCTTCAGCACACAAGCAGCTTTGCAACGGGGTCACCATCATTGCAGTCTCTCCTCGGGTTCATACCTAAAAGTCCATTTGAATCCAAATTCTCAGGTGGTGTCTCTCAGCTGCCCAGCAGCACAGTTAGTACAGCACGAACGTTTGGCCTCTGCTCCCACAGCAGAAGAGCCAGGATTGAAAGCTGGTGCTGGACCTGTTCAGCACACAATCACCTTTACATTGGTGCCTCCATTGTTGCTTTCACTGCTCACATTCATACAGGAAAAGCATTTGAATGGAATCAGTCCAGAGCCTGCTCTCTGCTGCGCAGCAAAACAGTCAGCACAGAATGAACAGTGGCATCTGCTCACACGGCAGAAGGAGCAGCAGGGAAAGCTAGTGCTCTGCTTCTTCAGCACACAAGCAGCTTTGCAACGGGGTCACCATCATTGCAGTCTCTCCTCGGCTTCATACCTAAAAGTCCATTTGAATCCGAATTCTCAGGTGGTGTCGCTCAGCTGCCCAGCAGCACAGTGAGTACAGCACGAACGTTTGGCATCTGCTCCCACAGCAGAAGAGCCAGGATTGAAAGCTGGTGCTGGACCTGTTCAGCACACAATCACCTTTACATTGGTGCCTCCATCGTTGCTTTCACTGCTAACACTCATACAGGAAAAGCATTTGAATAGAATCCGTCCAGAGCCTGCTCCCTGCTGGCAGCAACACAGCACAGAATGAACAGGGCATCTGCTCACACGGCAGAAGGACCAGCAGGGAAAGCTCGGGCTGTGTCTCTTCAGCACACAAGAAGCTTTGCAACGGGGTCACCATCATTGCAGTCTCTCCTCGGTTTCATACCTAAAAGTCCATTTGAATCCAAATTCTCAGGTGGTGTCTCTCAGCTGCCCAGCAGCACAGTTAGTACAGCACGAACGTTTGGCCTCTGCTCCCACAGCAGAAGAGCCAGGATTGAAAGCTGGTGCTGGACCTGTTCAGCACACAATCACCTTTACATTGGTGCATCCTTCGTTGCTTTCACTGCTCACTTTCATACAGGAAAAGCATTTGAATGGAATCAGTCCAGAGGCTGCTCTCTGCTGCGCAGCAACACAGTCAGCACAGAATGAACAGTGGCATCTGCTCACACGGCAGAAGGAGCAGCAGGGAAAGCTAGTGCTCTGCTTCTTCAGCACACAAGCAGCTTTGCAACGGGGTCACCATCATTGCAGTCTCTCCTCGGTTTCATACCTAAAAGTCCATTTGAATCCAAATTCTCAGGTGGTGTCTCTCAGCTGCCCAGCAGCACAGTATAGTACAGCACGAACGTTTGGCCTCTGCTCCCACAGCAGAAGAGCCAGGATTGAAAGCTGGTGCTGGACCTGTTCAGCACACAATCACCTTTACATTGGTGCCTCCATCGTTGCTTTCACTGCTCACATTCATACAGGAAAAGCATTTGAATGGAATCAGTCCAGAGGCTGCTCTCTGCTGCGCAGCAACACAGTCAGCACAGAATGAACAGTGGCATCTGCTCACACGGCAGAAGGAGCAGCAGGGAAAGCTAGTGCTCTGCTTCTTCAGCACACAAGCTGCTTTGCAACGGGGTCACCATCATTGCAGTCTCTCCTCGGTTTCATACCTAAAAGTCCATTTGAATCTAAATTCTCAGGTGGTGTCTCTCAGCTGCCCAGCAGCACAGTTAGTACAGCACGAACGTTTGGCATCTGCTCCCACAGCAGAAGAGCAAGGATTGAAAGCTGGTGCTGGACCTGTTCAGCACACAATCCCTTTTACATTGGTGCATTCATCGTTGCTTTCACTGCTCACTTTCATACAGGAAAAGCATTTGAATGGAATCAGTCCAGAGGCTGCTCTCTGCTGCGCAGCAACACAGTCAGCACAGAATGAACAGTGGCATCTGCTCACACGGCAGAAGGAGCAGCAGGGAAAGCTAGTGCTCTGCTTCTTCAGCACAAAAGCAGCTTTGCAACGGGGTCACCATCATTGCAGTCTCTCCTCGGGTTCATACCTAAAAGTCCATTTGAATCCAAATTCTCAGGTGGTGTCGCTCAGCTGCCCAGCAGCACAGTGAGTACAGCACGAACGTTTGGCCTCTGCTCCCACAGCAGAAGAGCCAGGATTGAAAGCTGGTGCTGGACCTGTTCAGCACACAATCCCTTTTACATTGGTGCATTCATCGTTGCTTTCACTGCTCACTTTCATACAGGAAAAGCATTTGAATGGAATCAGTCCAGAGGCTGCTCTCTGCTGCGCAGCAACACAGTCAGCACAGAATGAAGAGTAGCATCTGCTCACACGGCAGAAGGAGCAGCAGGGAAAGCTAGTGCTCTGCTTCTTCAGCACACAAGCAGATTGCAACGGGGTCACCATCATTGCAGTCTCTCCTCGGGTTCATACCTAAAAGTCCATTTGAATCCAAATTCTCAGGTGGTGTCTCTCAGCTGCCCAGCAGCACAGTGAGTACAGCACGAACGTTTGGCCTCTGCTCCCACAGCAGAAGAGCAAGGATTGAAAGCTGGTGCTGGACCTGTTCAGCACACAATCCCCTTTACATTGGTGCATCCATCGTTGCTTTCACTGCTAACACTCGTACAGGAAAAGCATTTGAATAGAATCAGTCCAGAGCCTGCTCCCTGCTGGCAGCAACACAGCACAGAATGAACAGGGGCATCTGCTCACACGGCAGAAGGACCAGCAGGGAAAGCTCGGGCTGTGTCTCTTCAGCACACAAGAAGCTTTGCAACGGGGTCTCCATCATTGCAGTCTCTCCTCGGTTTCATACCTAAAAGTCCATTTGAATCCAAATTCTCAGGTGGTGTCTCTCAGCTGCCCAGCAGCACAGTTAGTACAGCACGAACGTTTGGCTTCTGCTCCGACAGCAGAAGAGCCAGGATTGAAAGCTGGTGCTGGACCTGTTCAGCACACAATCCCTTTTACATTGGTGCATTCATCGTTGCTTTCACTGCTCACTTTCACACAGGAAAAGCATTTGAATGGAATCAGTCCAGAAGCTGCTCTCTGCTGCGCAGCAACACAGTCAGCACAGAATGAACAGTGGCATCTGCTCACACGGCAGAAGGAGCAGCAGGGAAAGCTAGTGCTCTGCTTCTTCAGCACACAAGCAGCTTTGCAACGGGGTCACCATCATTGCAGTCTCTCCTCGGTTTCATACCTAAAAGTCCATTTGAATCCAAATTCTCAGGTGGTGTCTCTCAGCTGCCCAGCAGCACAGTTAGTACAGCACGAACGTTTGGCATCTGCTCCCACAGCAGAAGAGCAAGGATTGAAAGCTGGTGCTGGACCTGTTCAGCACACAATCACCTTTACATTGGTGCATCCATCGTTGCTTTCACTGCTCACTTTCATACAGGAAAAGCATTTGAATGGAATCAGTCCAGATGCTGCTCTCTGCTGCGCAGCAACACAGTCAGCACAGAATGAACAGTGGCATCTGCTCACACGGCAGAAGGAGCAGCAGGGAAAGCTAGTGCTCTGCTTCTTCAGCACACAAGCAGCTTTGCAACGGGGTCACCATCATTGCAGTCTCTCCTCGGTTTCATACCTAAAAGTCCATTTGAATCCAAATTCTCAGGTGGTGTCTCTCAGCTGCCCAGCAGCACAGTTAGTACAGCACGAACGTTTGGCATCTGCTCCCACAGCAGAAGAGCAAGGATTGAAAGCTGGTGCTGGACCTGTTCAGCACACAATCCCTTTTACATTGGTGCATTCATCGTTGCTTTCACTGCTCACTTTCATACAGGAAAAGCATTTGAATGGAATCAGTCCAGAGGCTGCTCTCTGCTGCGCAGCAACACAGTCAGCACAGAATGAAGAGTGGCATCTGCTCACACGCCAGAAGGACCAGCAGGGAAAGCTAGTGCTCTGCTTCTTCAGCACAAAAGCAGCTGTGCAACGGGGTCACCATCATTGCAGTCTCTCCTCGGGTTCATACCTAAAAGTCCATTTGAATCCAAATTCTCAGGTGGTGTCGCTCAGCTGCCCAGCAGCACAGTGAGTACAGCACGAACGTTTGGCATCTGCTCCCACAGCAGAAGAGCCAGGATTGAAAGCTGGTGCTGGACCTGTTCAGCACACAATCACCTTTACATTGGTGCCTCCATTGTTGCTTTCACTGCTCACATTCATACAGGAAAAGCATTTGAATGGAATCAGTCCAGAGCCTGCTCTCTGCTGCGCAGCAACACAGTCAGCACAGAATGAAGAGTGGCATCTGCTCACACGGCAGAAGGAGCAGCAGGGAAAGCTAGTGCTCTGCTTCTTCAGCACACAAGCAGCTTTGCAACGGGGTCACCATCATTGCAGTCTCTCCTCGGCTTCATACCTAAAAGTCCATTTGAATCCGAATTCTCAGGTGGTGTCGCTCAGCTGCCCAGCAGCACAGTGAGTACAGCACGAACGTTTGGCATCTGCTCCCACAGCAGAAGAGCCAGGATTGAAAGCTGGTGCTGGACCTGTTCAGCACACAATCACCTTTACATTGGTGCCTCCATCGTTGCTTTCACTGCTAACACTCATACAGGAAAAGCATTTGAATAGAATCCGTCCAGAGCCTGCTCCCTGCTGGCAGCAACACAGCACAGAATGAACAGGGCATCTGCTCACACGGCAGAAGGACCAGCAGGGAAAGCTCGGGCTGTGTCTCTTCAGCACACAAGAAGCTTTGCAACGGGGTCACCATCATTGCAGTCTCTCCTCGGTTTCATACCTAAAAGTCCATTTGAATCCAAATTCTCAGGTGGTGTCTCTCAGCTGCCCAGCAGCACAGTTAGTACAGCACGAACGTTTGGCCTCTGCTCCCACAGCAGAAGAGCCAGGATTGAAAGCTGGTGCTGGACCTGTTCAGCACACAATCCCTTTTACATTGGTGCATTCATCGTTGCTTTCACTGCTCACTTTCATACAGGAAAAGCATTTGAATGGAATCAGTCCAGAGGCTGCTCTCTGCTGCGCAGCAACACAGTCAGCACAGAATGAAGAGTAGCATCTGCTCACACGGCAGAAGGAGCAGCAGGGAAAGCTAGTGCTCTGCTTCTTCAGCACACAAGCAGATTGCAACGGGGTCACCATCATTGCAGTCTCTCCTCGGGTTCATACCTAAAAGTCCATTTGAATCCAAATTCTCAGGTGGTGTCTCTCAGCTGCCCAGCAGCACAGTGAGTACAGCACGAACGTTTGGCCTCTGCTCCCACAGCAGAAGAGCAAGGATTGAAAGCTGGTGCTGGACCTGTTCAGCACACAATCCCCTTTACATTGGTGCATCCATCGTTGCTTTCACTGCTAACACTCGTACAGGAAAAGCATTTGAATAGAATCAGTCCAGAGCCTGCTCCCTGCTGGCAGCAACACAGCACAGAATGAACAGTGGCATCTGCTCACACGGCAGAAGAGCAGCAGGGAAAGCTAGTGCTCTGCTTCTTCAGCACACAAGCAGCTTTGCAACGGGGTCACCATCATTGCAGTCTCTCCTCGGTTTCATACCTAAAAGTCCATTTGAATCCAAATTCTCAGGTGGTGTCTCTCAGCTGCCCAGCAGCACAGTATAGTACAGCACGAACGTTTGGCCTCTGCTCCCACAGCAGAAGAGCCAGGATTGAAAGCTGGTGCTGGACCTGTTCAGCACACAATCACCTTTACATTGGTGCCTCCATCGTTGCTTTCACTGCTCACATTCATACAGGAAAAGCATTTGAATGGAATCAGTCCAGAGGCTGCTCTCTGCTGCGCAGCAACACAGTCAGCACAGAATGAACAGTGGCATCTGCTCACACGGCAGAAGGAGCAGCAGGGAAAGCTAGTGCTCTGCTTCTTCAGCACACAAGCTGCTTTGCAACGGGGTCACCATCATTGCAGTCTCTCCTCGGTTTCATACCTAAAAGTCCATTTGAATCTAAATTCTCAGGTGGTGTCTCTCAGCTGCCCAGCAGCACAGTTAGTACAGCACGAACGTTTGGCATCTGCTCCCACAGCAGAAGAGCAAGGATTGAAAGCTGGTGCTGGACCTGTTCAGCACACAATCCCTTTTACATTGGTGCATTCATCGTTGCTTTCACTGCTCACTTTCATACAGGAAAAGCATTTGAATGGAATCAGTCCAGAGGCTGCTCTCTGCTGCGCAGCAACACAGTCAGCACAGAATGAACAGTGGCATCTGCTCACACGGCAGAAGGAGCAGCAGGGAAAGCTAGTGCTCTGCTTCTTCAGCACAAAAGCAGCTTTGCAACGGGGTCACCATCATTGCAGTCTCTCCTCGGGTTCATACCTAAAAGTCCATTTGAATCCAAATTCTCAGGTGGTGTCGCTCAGCTGCCCAGCAGCACAGTGAGTACAGCACGAACGTTTGGCCTCTGCTCCCACAGCAGAAGAGCCAGGATTGAAAGCTGGTGCTGGACCTGTTCAGCACACAATCCCTTTTACATTGGTGCATTCATCGTTGCTTTCACTGCTCACTTTCATACAGGAAAAGCATTTGAATGGAATCAGTCCAGAGGCTGCTCTCTGCTGCGCAGCAACACAGTCAGCACAGAATGAAGAGTAGCATCTGCTCACACGGCAGAAGGAGCAGCAGGGAAAGCTAGTGCTCTGCTTCTTCAGCACACAAGCAGATTGCAACGGGGTCACCATCATTGCAGTCTCTCCTCGGGTTCATACCTAAAAGTCCATTTGAATCCAAATTCTCAGGTGGTGTCTCTCAGCTGCCCAGCAGCACAGTGAGTACAGCACGAACGTTTGGCCTCTGCTCCCACAGCAGAAGAGCAAGGATTGAAAGCTGGTGCTGGACCTGTTCAGCACACAATCCCCTTTACATTGGTGCATCCATCGTTGCTTTCACTGCTAACACTCGTACAGGAAAAGCATTTGAATAGAATCAGTCCAGAGCCTGCTCCCTGCTGGCAGCAACACAGCACAGAATGAACAGGGGCATCTGCTCACACGGCAGAAGGACCAGCAGGGAAAGCTCGGGCTGTGTCTCTTCAGCACACAAGAAGCTTTGCAACGGGGTCTCCATCATTGCAGTCTCTCCTCGGTTTCATACCTAAAAGTCCATTTGAATCCAAATTCTCAGGTGGTGTCTCTCAGCTGCCCAGCAGCACAGTTAGTACAGCACGAACGTTTGGCTTCTGCTCCGACAGCAGAAGAGCCAGGATTGAAAGCTGGTGCTGGACCTGTTCAGCACACAATCCCTTTTACATTGGTGCATTCATCGTTGCTTTCACTGCTCACTTTCACACAGGAAAAGCATTTGAATGGAATCAGTCCAGAAGCTGCTCTCTGCTGCGCAGCAACACAGTCAGCACAGAATGAACAGTGGCATCTGCTCACACGGCAGAAGGAGCAGCAGGGAAAGCTAGTGCTCTGCTTCTTCAGCACACAAGCAGCTTTGCAACGGGGTCACCATCATTGCAGTCTCTCCTCGGTTTCATACCTAAAAGTCCATTTGAATCCAAATTCTCAGGTGGTGTCTCTCAGCTGCCCAGCAGCACAGTTAGTACAGCACGAACGTTTGGCATCTGCTCCCACAGCAGAAGAGCAAGGATTGAAAGCTGGTGCTGGACCTGTTCAGCACACAATCACCTTTACATTGGTGCATCCATCGTTGCTTTCACTGCTCACTTTCATACAGGAAAAGCATTTGAATGGAATCAGTCCAGATGCTGCTCTCTGCTGCGCAGCAACACAGTCAGCACAGAATGAACAGTGGCATCTGCTCACACGGCAGAAGGAGCAGCAGGGAAAGCTAGTGCTCTGCTTCTTCAGCACACAAGCAGCTTTGCAACGGGGTCACCATCATTGCAGTCTCTCCTCGGTTTCATACCTAAAAGTCCATTTGAATCCAAATTCTCAGGTGGTGTCTCTCAGCTGCCCAGCAGCACAGTTAGTACAGCACGAACGTTTGGCATCTGCTCCCACAGCAGAAGAGCAAGGATTGAAAGCTGGTGCTGGACCTGTTCAGCACACAATCCCTTTTACATTGGTGCATTCATCGTTGCTTTCACTGCTCACTTTCATACAGGAAAAGCATTTGAATGGAATCAGTCCAGAGGCTGCTCTCTGCTGCGCAGCAACACAGTCAGCACAGAATGAAGAGTGGCATCTGCTCACACGCCAGAAGGACCAGCAGGGAAAGCTAGTGCTCTGCTTCTTCAGCACAAAAGCAGCTGTGCAACGGGGTCACCATCATTGCAGTCTCTCCTCGGGTTCATACCTAAAAGTCCATTTGAATCCAAATTCTCAGGTGGTGTCGCTCAGCTGCCCAGCAGCACAGTGAGTACAGCACGAACGTTTGGCATCTGCTCCCACAGCAGAAGAGCCAGGATTGAAAGCTGGTGCTGGACCTGTTCAGCACACAATCACCTTTACATTGGTGCCTCCATCGTTGCTTTCACTGCTCACATTCATACAGGAAAAGCATTTGAATGGAATCAGTCCAGAGCCTGCTCTCTGCTGCGCAGCAACACAGTCAGCACAGAATGAAGAGTGGCATCTGCTCACACGGCAGAAGGAGCAGCAGGGAAAGCTAGTGCTCTGCTTCTTCAGCACACAAGCAGCTTTGCAACGGGGTCACCATCATTGCAGTCTCTCCTCGGCTTCATACCTAAAAGTCCATTTGAATCCGAATTCTCAGGTGGTGTCGCTCAGCTGCCCAGCAGCACAGTGAGTACAGCACGAACGTTTGGCATCTGCTCCCACAGCAGAAGAGCCAGGATTGAAAGCTGGTGCTGGACCTGTTCAGCACACAATCACCTTTACATTGGTGCCTCCATCGTTGCTTTCACTGCTAACACTCATACAGGAAAAGCATTTGAATAGAATCAGTCCAGAGCCTGCTCCCTGCTGGCAGCAACACAGCACAGAATGAACAGGGCATCTGCTCACACGGCAGAAGGACCAGCAGGGAAAGCTCGGGCTGTGTCTCTTCAGCACACAAGAAGCTTTGCAACGGGGTCACCATCATTGCAGTCTCTCCTCGGTTTCATACCTAAAAGTCCATTTGAATCCAAATTCTCAGGTGGTGTCTCTCAGCTGCCCAGCAGCACAGTATAGTACAGCACGAACGTTTGGCCTCTGCTCCCACAGCAGAAGAGCCAGGATTGAAAGCTGGTGCTGGACCTGTTCAGCACACAATCACCTTTACATTGGTGCCTCCATCGTTGCTTTCACTGCTCACATTCATACAGGAAAAGCATTTGAATGGAATCAGTCCAGAGGCTGCTCTCTGCTGCGCAGCAACACAGTCAGCACAGAATGAACAGTGGCATCTGCTCACACGGCAGAAGGAGCAGCAGGGAAAGCTAGTGCTCTGCTTCTTCAGCACACAAGCTGCTTTGCAACGGGGTCACCATCATTGCAGTCTCTCCTCGGTTTCATACCTAAAAGTCCATTTGAATCTAAATTCTCAGGTGGTGTCTCTCAGCTGCCCAGCAGCACAGTTAGTACAGCACGAACGTTTGGCATCTGCTCCCACAGCAGAAGAGCAAGGATTGAAAGCTGGTGCTGGACCTGTTCAGCACACAATCCCTTTTACATTGGTGCATTCATCGTTGCTTTCACTGCTCACTTTCATACAGGAAAAGCATTTGAATGGAATCAGTCCAGAGGCTGCTCTCTGCTGCGCAGCAACACAGTCAGCACAGAATGAACAGTGGCATCTGCTCACACGGCAGAAGGAGCAGCAGGGAAAGCTAGTGCTCTGCTTCTTCAGCACAAAAGCAGCTTTGCAACGGGGTCACCATCATTGCAGTCTCTCCTCGGGTTCATACCTAAAAGTCCATTTGAATCCAAATTCTCAGGTGGTGTCGCTCAGCTGCCCAGCAGCACAGTGAGTACAGCACGAACGTTTGGCCTCTGCTCCCACAGCAGAAGAGCCAGGATTGAAAGCTGGTGCTGGACCTGTTCAGCACACAATCCCTTTTACATTGGTGCATTCATCGTTGCTTTCACTGCTCACTTTCATACAGGAAAAGCATTTGAATGGAATCAGTCCAGAGGCTGCTCTCTGCTGCGCAGCAACACAGTCAGCACAGAATGAAGAGTAGCATCTGCTCACACGGCAGAAGGAGCAGCAGGGAAAGCTAGTGCTCTGCTTCTTCAGCACACAAGCAGATTGCAACGGGGTCACCATCATTGCAGTCTCTCCTCGGGTTCATACCTAAAAGTCCATTTGAATCCAAATTCTCAGGTGGTGTCTCTCAGCTGCCCAGCAGCACAGTGAGTACAGCACGAACGTTTGGCCTCTGCTCCCACAGCAGAAGAGCAAGGATTGAAAGCTGGTGCTGGACCTGTTCAGCACACAATCCCCTTTACATTGGTGCATCCATCGTTGCTTTCACTGCTAACACTCGTACAGGAAAAGCATTTGAATAGAATCAGTCCAGAGCCTGCTCCCTGCTGGCAGCAACACAGCACAGAATGAACAGGGGCATCTGCTCACACGGCAGAAGGACCAGCAGGGAAAGCTCGGGCTGTGTCTCTTCAGCACACAAGAAGCTTTGCAACGGGGTCTCCATCATTGCAGTCTCTCCTCGGTTTCCTACCTAAAAGTCCATTTGAATCCAAATTCTCAGGTGGTGTCTCTCAGCTGCCCAGCAGCACAGTTAGTACAGCACGAACGTTTGGCTTCTGCTCCGACAGCAGAAGAGCCAGGATTGAAAGCTGGTGCTGGACCTGTTCAGCACACAATCCCTTTTACATTGGTGCATTCATCGTTGCTTTCACTGCTCACTTTCACACAGGAAAAAGCATTTGAATGGAATCAGTCCAGAAGCTGCTCTCTGCTGCGCAGCAACACAGTCAGCACAGAATGAACAGTGGCATCTGCTCACACGGCAGAAGGAGCAGCAGGGAAAGCTAGTGCTCTGCTTCTTCAGCACACAAGCAGCTTTGCAACGGGGTCACCATCATTGCAGTCTCTCCTCGGTTTCATACCTAAAAGTCCATTTGAATCCAAATTCTCAGGTGGTGTCTCTCAGCTGCCCAGCAGCACAGTTAGTACAGCACGAACGTTTGGCATCTGCTCCCACAGCAGAAGAGCAAGGATTGAAAGCTGGTGCTGGACCTGTTCAGCACACAATCACCTTTACATTGGTGCATCCATCGTTGCTTTCACTGCTCACTTTCATACAGGAAAAGCATTTGAATGGAATCAGTCCAGATGCTGCTCTCTGCTGCGCAGCAACACAGTCAGCACAGAATGAACAGTGGCATCTGCTCACACGGCAGAAGGAGCAGCAGGGAAAGCTAGTGCTCTGCTTCTTCAGCACACAAGCAGCTTTGCAACGGGGTCACCATCATTGCAGTCTCTCCTCGGTTTCATACCTAAAAGTCCATTTGAATCCAAATTCTCAGGTGGTGTCTCTCAGCTGCCCAGCAGCACAGTTAGTACAGCACGAACGTTTGGCATCTGCTCCCACAGCAGAAGAGCAAGGATTGAAAGCTGGTGCTGGACCTGTTCAGCACACAATCCCTTTTACATTGGTGCATTCATCGTTGCTTTCACTGCTCACTTTCATACAGGAAAAGCATTTGAATGGAATCAGTCCAGAGGCTGCTCTCTGCTGCGCAGCAACACAGTCAGCACAGAATGAAGAGTGGCATCTGCTCACACGCCAGAAGGACCAGCAGGGAAAGCTAGTGCTCTGCTTCTTCAGCACAAAAGCAGCTGTGCAACGGGGTCACCATCATTGCAGTCTCTCCTCGGGTTCATACCTAAAAGTCCATTTGAATCCAAATTCTCAGGTGGTGTCGCTCAGCTGCCCAGCAGCACAGTGAGTACAGCACGAACGTTTGGCATCTGCTCCCACAGCAGAAGAGCCAGGATTGAAAGCTGGTGCTGGACCTGTTCAGCACACAATCACCTTTACATTGGTGCCTCCATTGTTGCTTTCACTGCTCACATTCATACAGGAAAAGCATTTGAATGGAATCAGTCCAGAGCCTGCTCTCTGCTGCGCAGCAACACAGTCAGCACAGAATGAAGAGTGGCATCTGCTCACACGGCAGAAGGAGCAGCAGGGAAAGCTAGTGCTCTGCTTCTTCAGCACACAAGCAGCTTTGCAACGGGGTCACCATCATTGCAGTCTCTCCTCGGCTTCATACCTAAAAGTCCATTTGAATCCGAATTCTCAGGTGGTGTCGCTCAGCTGCCCAGCAGCACAGTGAGTACAGCACGAACGTTTGGCATCTGCTCCCACAGCAGAAGAGCCAGGATTGAAAGCTGGTGCTGGACCTGTTCAGCACACAATCACCTTTACATTGGTGCCTCCATCGTTGCTTTCACTGCTAACACTCATACAGGAAAAGCATTTGAATAGAATCCGTCCAGAGCCTGCTCCCTGCTGGCAGCAACACAGCACAGAATGAACAGGGCATCTGCTCACACGGCAGAAGGACCAGCAGGGAAAGCTCGGGCTGTGTCTCTTCAGCACACAAGAAGCTTTGCAACGGGGTCACCATCATTGCAGTCTCTCCTCGGTTTCATACCTAAAAGTCCATTTGAATCCAAATTCTCAGGTGGTGTCTCTCAGCTGCCCAGCAGCACAGTTAGTACAGCACGAACGTTTGGCCTCTGCTCCCACAGCAGAAGAGCCAGGATTGAAAGCTGGTGCTGGACCTGTTCAGCACACAATCCCTTTTACATTGGTGCATTCATCGTTGCTTTCACTGCTCACTTTCATACAGGAAAAGCATTTGAATGGAATCAGTCCAGAGGCTGCTCTCTGCTGCGCAGCAACACAGTCAAGCACAGAATGAAGAGTAGCATCTGCTCACACGGCAGAAGGAGCAGCAGGGAAAGCTAGTGCTCTGCTTCTTCAGCACACAAGCAGATTGCAACGGGGTCACCATCATTGCAGTCTCTCCTCGGGTTCATACCTAAAAGTCCATTTGAATCCAAATTCTCAGGTGGTGTCTCTCAGCTGCCCAGCAGCACAGTGAGTACAGCACGAACGTTTGGCCTCTGCTCCCACAGCAGAAGAGCAAGGATTGAAAGCTGGTGCTGGACCTGTTCAGCACACAATCCCCTTTACATTGGTGCATCCATCGTTGCTTTCACTGCTAACACTCGTACAGGAAAAGCATTTGAATAGAATCAGTCCAGAGCCTGCTCCCTGCTGGCAGCAACACAGCACAGAATGAACAGGGGCATCTGCTCACACGGCAGAAGGACCAGCAGGGGAAAGCTCGGGCTGTGTCTCTTCAGCACACAAGAAGCTTTGCAACGGGGTCTCCATCATTGCAGTCTCTCCTCGGTTTCATACCTAAAAGTCCATTTGAATCCAAATTCTCAGGTGGTGTCTCTCAGCTGCCCAGCAGCACAGTTAGTACAGCACGAACGTTTGGCTTCTGCTCCGACAGCAGAAGAGCCAGGATTGAAAGCTGGTGCTGGACCTGTTCAGCACACAATCCCTTTTACATTGGTGCATTCATCGTTGCTTTCACTGCTCACTTTCACACAGGAAAAGCATTTGAATGGAATCAGTCCAGAAGCTGCTCTCTGCTGCGCAGCAACACAGTCAGCACAGAATGAACAGTGGCATCTGCTCACACGGCAGAAGGAGCAGCAGGGAAAGCTAGTGCTCTGCTTCTTCAGCACACAAGCAGCTTTGCAACGGGGTCACCATCATTGCAGTCTCTCCTCGGTTTCATACCTAAAAGTCCATTTGAATCCAAATTCTCAGGTGGTGTCTCTCAGCTGCCCAGCAGCACAGTTAGTACAGCACGAACGTTTGGCATCTGCTCCCACAGCAGAAGAGCAAGGATTGAAAGCTGGTGCTGGACCTGTTCAGCACACAATCACCTTTACATTGGTGCATCCATCGTTGCTTTCACTGCTCACTTTCATACAGGAAAAGCATTTGAATGGAATCAGTCCAGATGCTGCTCTCTGCTGCGCAGCAACACAGTCAGCACAGAATGAACAGTGGCATCTGCTCACACGGCAGAAGGAGCAGCAGGGAAAGCTAGTGCTCTGCTTCTTCAGCACACAAGCAGCTTTGCAACGGGGTCACCATCATTGCAGTCTCTCCTCGGTTTCATACCTAAAAGTCCATTTGAATCCAAATTCTCAGGTGGTGTCTCTCAGCTGCCCAGCAGCACAGTTAGTACAGCACGAACGTTTGGCATCTGCTCCCACAGCAGAAGAGCAAGGATTGAAAGCTGGTGCTGGACCTGTTCAGCACACAATCCCTTTTACATTGGTGCATTCATCGTTGCTTTCACTGCTCACTTTCATACAGGAAAAGCATTTGAATGGAATCAGTCCAGAGGCTGCTCTCTGCTGCGCAGCAACACAGTCAGCACAGAATGAAGAGTGGCATCTGCTCACACGCCAGAAGGACCAGCAGGGAAAGCTAGTGCTCTGCTTCTTCAGCACAAAAGCAGCTGTGCAACGGGGTCACCATCATTGCAGTCTCTCCTCGGGTTCATACCTAAAAGTCCATTTGAATCCAAATTCTCAGGTGGTGTCGCTCAGCTGCCCAGCAGCACAGTGAGTACAGCACGAACGTTTGGCATCTGCTCCCACAGCAGAAGAGCCAGGATTGAAAGCCTGGTGCTGGACCTGTTCAGCACACAATCACCTTTACATTGGTGCCTCCATTGTTGCTTTCACTGCTCACATTCATACAGGAAAAGCATTTGAATGGAATCAGTCCAGAGCCTGCTCTCTGCTGCGCAGCAACACAGTCAGCACAGAATGAAGAGTGGCATCTGCTCACACGGCAGAAGGAGCAGCAGGGAAAGCTAGTGCTCTGCTTCTTCAGCACACAAGCAGCTTTGCAACGGGGTCACCATCATTGCAGTCTCTCCTCGGCTTCATACCTAAAAGTCCATTTGAATCCGAATTCTCAGGTGGTGTCGCTCAGCTGCCCAGCAGCACAGTGAGTACAGCACGAACGTTTGGCATCTGCTCCCACAGCAGAAGAGCCAGGATTGAAAGCTGGTGCTGGACCTGTTCAGCACACAATCACCTTTACATTGGTGCCTCCATCGTTGCTTTCACTGCTAACACTCATACAGGAAAAGCATTTGAATAGAATCCGTCCAGAGCCTGCTCCCTGCTGGCAGCAACACAGCACAGAATGAACAGGGCATCTGCTCACACGGCAGAAGGACCAGCAGGGAAAGCTCGGGCTGTGTCTCTTCAGCACACAAGAAGCTTTGCAACGGGGTCACCATCATTGCAGTCTCTCCTCGGTTTCATACCTAAAAGTCCATTTGAATCCAAATTCTCAGGTGGTGTCTCTCAGCTGCCCAGCAGCACAGTTAGTACAGCACGAACGTTTGGCCTCTGCTCCCACAGCAGAAGAGCCAGGATTGAAAGCTGGTGCTGGACCTGTTCAGCACACAATCACCTTTACATTGGTGCATCCATCGTTGCTTTCACTGCTCACTTTCATACAGGAAAAGCATTTGAATGGAATCAGTCCAGATGCTGCTCTCTGCTGCGCAGCAACACAGTCAGCACAGAATGAACAGTGGCATCTGCTCACACGGCAGAAGGAGCAGCAGGGAAAGCTAGTGCTCTGCTTCTTCAGCACACAAGCAGCTTTGCAACGGGGTCACCATCATTGCAGTCTCTCCTCGGTTTCATACCTAAAAGTCCATTTGAATCCAAATTCTCAGGTGGTGTCTCTCAGCTGCCCAGCAGCACAGTTAGTACAGCACGAACGTTTGGCATCTGCTCCCACAGCAGAAGAGCAAGGATTGAAAGCTGGTGCTGGACCTGTTCAGCACACAATCCCTTTTACATTGGTGCATTCATCGTTGCTTTCACTGCTCACTTTCATACAGGAAAAGCATTTGAATGGAATCAGTCCAGAGGCTGCTCTCTGCTGCGCAGCAACACAGTCAGCACAGAATGAACAGTGGCATCTGCTCACACGGCAGAAGGAGCAGCAGGGGAAAGCTAGTGCTCTGCTTCTTCAGCACAAAAGCAGCTGTGCAACGGGGTCACCATCATTGCAGTCTCTCCTCGGGTTCATACCTAAAAGTCCATTTGAATCCAAATTCTCAGGTGGTGTCGCTCAGCTGCCCAGCAGCACAGTTAGTACAGCACGAACGTTTGGCATCTGCTCCCACAGCAGAAGAGCAAGGATTGAAAGCTGGTGCTGGACCTGTTCAGCACACAATCCCCTTTACATTGGTGCCTCCATCGTTGCTTTCACTGCTAACACTCATACAGGAAAAGCTTTTGAATAGAATCCGTCCAGAGCCTGCTCCCTGCTGGCAGCAACACAGCACAGAATGAAGAGTGGCATCTGCTCACACGGCAGAAGGAGCAGCAGGGAAAGCTAGTGCTCTGCTTCTTCAGCACACAAGCAGCTTTGCAACGGGGTCACCATCATTGCAGTCTCTCCTCGTTTTCATACCTAAAAGTCCATTTGAATCCAAATTCTCAGGTGGTGTCTCTCAGCTGCCCAGCAGCACAGTTAGTACAGCACGAACGTTTGGCCTCTGCTCCCACAGCAATAGAGCCAGGATTGAAAGCTGGTGCTGGACCTGTTCAGCACACAATCACCTTTACATTGGTGCATCCATCGTTGCTTTCACTGCTCACTTTCATACAGGAAAAGCATTTGAATGGAATCAGTCCAGAGGCTGCTCTCTGCTGCGCAGCAACACAGTCAGCACAGAATGAACAGTGGCATCTGCTCACACGGCAGAAGGAGCAGCAGGGAAAGCTAGTGCTCTGCTTCTTCAGCACACAAGCAGCTTTGCAACGGGGTCACCATCATTGCAGTCTCTCCTCGGTTTCATACCTAAAAGTCCATTTGAAATCAAATTCTCAGGTGGTGTCTCTCAGCTGCCCAGCAGCACAGTTAGTACAGCACGAACGTTTGGCTTCTGCTCCGACAGCAGAAGAGCCAGGATTGAAAGCTGGTGCTGGACCTGTTCAGCACACAATCCCTTTTACATTGGTGCATTCATCGTTGCTTTCACTGCTCACTTTCATACAGGAAAAGCATTTGAATGGAATCAGTCCAGAGGCTGCTCTCTGCTGCGCAGCAACACAGTCAGCACAGAATGAACAGTGGCATCTGCTCACACGGCAGAAGGAGCAGCAGGGAAAGCTAGTGCTGTGTCTCTTCAGCACACAAGCAGCTTTGCAACGGGGTCACCATCATTGCAGTCTCTCCTCGGGTTCATACCTAAAAGTCCATTTGAATCCAAATTCTCAGGTGGTGTCTCTCAGCTGCCCAGCAGCACAGTTAGTACAGCACGAACGTTTGGCCTCTGCTCCCACAGCAGAAGAGCCAGGATTGAAAGCTGGTGCTGGACCTGTTCAGCACACAATCACCTTTACATTGGTGCCTCCATTGTTGCTTTCACTGCTCACATTCATACAGGAAAAGCATTTGAATGGAATCAGTCCAGAGCCTGCTCTCTGCTGCGCAGCAACACAGTCAGCACAGAATGAAGAGTGGCATCTGCTCACACGGCAGAAGGAGCAGCAGGGAAAGCTAGTGCTCTGCTTCTTCAGCACACAAGGCAGCTTTGCAACGGGGTCACTATCATTGCAGTCTCTCCTCGGCTTCATACCTAAAAGTCCATTTGAATCCGAATTCTCAGGTGGTGTCGCTCAGCTGCCCAGCAGCACAGTGAGTACAGCACGAACGTTTGGCATCTGCTCCCACAGCAGAAGAGCCAGGATTGAAAGCTGGTGCTGGACCTGTTCAGCACACAATCACCTTTACATTGGTGCCTCCATCGTTGCTTTCACTGCTAACACTCATACAGGAAAAGCATTTGAATAGAATCCGTCCAGAGCCTGCTCCCTGCTGGCAGCAACACAGCACAGAATGAACAGGGCATCTGCTCACACGGCAGAAGGAGCAGCAGGGAAAGCTCGGGCTGTGTCTCTTCAGCACACAAGAAGCTTTGCAACGGGGTCACCATCATTGCAGTCTCTCCTCGGTTTCATACCTAAAAGTCCATTTGAATCCAAATTCTCAGGTGGTGTCTCTCAGCTGCCCAGCAGCACAGTTAGTACAGCACGAACCGTTTGGCCTCTGCTCCCACAGCAGAAGAGCCAGGATTGAAAGCTGGTGCTGGACCTGTTCAGCACACAATCACCTTTACATTGGTGCATCCATCGTTGCTTTCACTGCTCACTTTCATACAGGAAAAGCATTTGAATGGAATCAGTCCAGAGGCTGCTCTCTGCTGCGCAGCAACACAGTCAGCACAGAATGAAGAGTAGCATCTGCTCACACGGCAGAAGGAGCAGCAGGGAAAGCTAGTGCTCTGCTTCTTCAGCACACAAGCAGATTGCAACGGGGTCACCATCATTGCAGTCTCTCCTCGGGTTCATACCTAAAAGTCCATTTGAATCCAAATTCTCAGGTGGTGTCTCTCAGCTGCCCAGCAGCACAGTGAGTACAGCACGAACGTTTGGCCTCTGCTCCCACAGCAGAAGAGCAAGGATTGAAAGCTGGTGCTGGACCTGTTCAGCACACAATCCCCTTTACATTGGTGCATCCATCGTTGCTTTCACTGCTAACACTCGTACAGGAAAAGCATTTGAATAGAATCAGTCCAGAGGCTGCTCCATGCTGGCAGCAACACAGCACAGAATGAAGAGTGGCATCTGCTCACACGGCAGAAGGACCAGCAGGGAAAGCTCGGGCTGTGTCTCTTCAGCACACAAGAAGCTTTGCAACGGGGTCACCATCATTGCAGTCTCTCCTCGGTTTCATACCTAAAAGTCCATTTGAATCCAAATTCTCAGGTGGTGTCTCTCAGCTGCCCAGCAGCACAGTTAGTACAGCACGAACGTTTGGCTTCTGCTCCGACAGCAGAAGAGCCAGGATTGAAAGCTGGTGCTGGACCTGTTCAGCACACAATCCCTTTTACATTGGTGCATTCATCGTTGCTTTCACTGCTCACTTTCACACAGGAAAAGCATTTGAATGGAATCAGTCCAGAGGCTGCTCTCTGCTGCGCAGCAACACAGTCAGCACAGAATGAACAGTGGCATCTGCTCACACGGCAGAAGGAGCAGCAGGGAAAGCTAGTGCTCTGCTTCTTCAGCACACAAGCAGCTTTGCAACGGGGTCACCATCATTGCAGTCTCTCCTCGGTTTCATACCTAAAAGTCCATTTGAATCCAAATTCTCAGGTGGTGTCTCTCAGCTGCCCAGCAGCACAGTTAGTACAGCACGACCGTTTGGCATCTGCTCCCACAGCAGAAGAGCAAGGATTGAAAGCTGGTGCTGGACCTGTTCAGCACACAATCACCTTTACATTGGTGCATCCATCGTTGCTTTCACTGCTCACTTTCATACAGGAAAAGCATTTGAATGGAATCAGTCCAGATGCTGCTCTCTGCTGCGCAGCAACACAGTCAGCACAGAATGAACAGTGGCATCTGCTCACACGGCAGAAGGAGCAGCAGGGAAAGCTAGTGCTCTGCTTCTTCAGCACACAAGCAGCTTTGCAACGGGGTCACCATCATTGCAGTCTCTCCTCGTTTTCATACCTAAAAGTCCATTTGAATCCAAATTCTCAGGTGGTGTCTCTCAGCTGCCCAGCAGCACAGTTAGTACAGCACGAACGTTTGGCATCTGCTCCCACAGCAGAAGAGCAAGGATTGAAAGCTGGTGCTGGACCTGTTCAGCACACAATCCCTTTTACATTGGTGCATTCATCGTTGCTTTCACTGCTCACTTTCATACAGGAAAAGCATTTGAATGGAATCAGTCCAGAGGCTGCTCTCTGCTGCGCAGCAACACAGTCAGCACAGAATGAAGAGTAGCATCTGCTCACACGGCAGAAGGAGCAGCAGGGAAAGCTAGTGCTCTGCTTCTTCAGCACACAAGCAGATTGCAACGGGGTCACCATCATTGCAGTCTCTCCTCGGGTTCATACCTAAAAGTCCATTTGAATCCAAATTCTCAGGTGGTGTCTCTCAGCTGCCCAGCAGCACAGTGAGTACAGCACGAACGTTTGGCCTCTGCTCCCACAGCAGAAGAGCAAGGATTGAAAGCTGGTGCTGGACCTGTTCAGCACACAATCCCCTTTACATTGGTGCATCCATCGTTGCTTTCACTGCTAACACTCGTACAGGAAAAGCATTTGAATATGAATAGAATCAGTCCAGAGCCTGCTCCCTGCTGGCAGCAACACAGCACAGAATGAACAGGGGCATCTGCTCACACGGCAGAAGGAGCAGCAGGGAAAGCTAGTGCTGTGTCTCTTCAGCACACAAGCAGCTTTGCAACGGGGTCACCATCATTGCAGTCTCTCCTCGGTTTCATACCTAAAAGTCCATTTGAATCCAAATTCTCAGGTGGTGTCTCTCAGCTGCCCAGCAGCACAGTTAGTACAGCACGAACGTTTGGCCTCTGCTCCCACAGCAGAAGAGCCAGGATTGAAAGCTGGTGCTGGACCTGTTCAGCACACAATCACCTTTACATTGGTGCCTCCATCGTTGCTTTCACTGCTCACATTCATACAGGAAAAGCATTTGAATGGAATCAGTCCAGATGCTGCTCTCTGCTGCGCAGCAACACAGTCAGCACAGAATGAACAGTGGCATCTGCTCACACGGCAGAAGGAGCAGCAGGGAAAGCTAGTGCTCTGCTTCTTCAGCACACAAGCAGCTTTGCAACGGGGTCACCATCATTGCAGTCTCTCCTCGGTTTCATACCTAAAAGTCCATTTGAATCCAAATTCTCAGGTGGTGTCTCTCAGCTGCCCAGCAGCACAGTTAGTACAGCACGAACGTTTGGCTTCTGCTCCGACAGCAGAAGAGCCAGGATTGAAAGCTGGTGCTGGACCTGTTCAGCACACAATCCCTTTTACATTGGTGCATTCATCGTTGCTTTCACTGCTCACTTTCATACAGGAAAAGCATTTGAATGGAATCAGTCCAGAGGCTGCTCTCTGCTGCGCAGCAACACAGTCAGCACAGAATGAACAGTGGCATCTGCTCACACGGCAGAAGGAGCAGCAGGGAAAGCTAGTGCTCTGCTTCTTCAGCACACAAGCAGCTTTGCAACGGGGTCACCATCATTGCAGTCTCTCCTCGGGTTCATACCTAAAAGTCCATTTGAATCCAAATTCTCAGGTGGTGTCTCTCAGCTGCCCAGCAGCACAGTGAGTACAGCACGAACGTTTGGCCTCTGCTCCCACAGCAGAAGAGCAAGGATTGAAAGCTGGTGCTGGACCTGTTCAGCACACAATCCCCTTTACATTGGTGCATCCATCGTTGCTTTCACTGCTAACACTCGTACAGGAAAAGCATTTGAATAGAATCAGTCCAGAGCCTGCTCCCTGCTGGCAGCAACACAGCACAGAATGAACAGGGGCATCTGCTCACACGGCAGAAGGAGCAGCAGGGAAAGCTAGTGCTGTGTCTCTTCAGCACACAAGCAGCTTTGCAACGGGGTCACCATCATTGCAGTCTCTCCTCGGTTTCATACCTAAAAGTCCATTTGAATCCAAATTCTCAGGTGGTGTCTCTCAGCTGCCCAGCAGCACAGTTAGTACAGCACGAACGTTTGGCTTCTGCTCGACAGCAGAAGAGCCAGGATTGAAAGCTGGTGCTGGACCTGTTCAGCACACAATCCCTTTTACATTGGTGCATTCATCGTTGCTTTCACTGCTCACTTTCATACAGGAAAAGCATTTGAATGGAAGCAGTCCAGAGGCTGCTCTCTGCTGCGCACCAACACAGTCAGCACAGAATGAACAGTGGCATCTGCTCACACGGCAGAAGGAGCAGCAGGGAAAGCTAGTGCTCTGCTTCTTCAGCACACAAGCAGCTTTGCAACGGGGTCACCATCATTGCAGTCTCTCCTCGGGTTCATACCTAAAAGTCCATTTGAATCCAAATTCTCAGGTGGTGTCTCTCAGCTGCCCAGCAGCACAGTTAGTACAGCACGAAAGTTTGGCCTCTGCTCCCACAGCAGAAGAGCCAGGATTGAAAGCTGGTGCTGGACCTGTTCAGCACACAATCACCTTTACATTGGTGCCTCCATTGTTGCTTTCACTGCTCACATTCATACAGGAAAAGCATTTGAATGGAATCAGTCCAGAGCCTGCTCTCTGCTGCGCAGCAACACAGTCAGCACAGAATGAAGAGTGGCATCTGCTCACACGGCAGAAGGAGCAGCAGGGAAAGCTAGTGCTCTGCTTCTTCAGCACACAAGCAGCTTTGCAACGGGGTCACCATCATTGGCAGTCTCTCCTCGGCTTCATACCTAAAAGTCCATTTGAATCCGAATTCTCAGGTGGTGTCGCTCAGCTGCCCAGCAGCACAGTGAGTACAGCACGAACGTTTGGCATCTGCTCCCACAGCAGAAGAGCCAGGATTGAAAGCTGGTGCTGGACCTGTTCAGCACACAATCACCTTTACATTGGTGCCTCCATCGTTGCTTTCACTGCTAACACTCATACAGGAAAAGCATTTGAATAGAATCCGTCCAGAGCCTGCTCCCTGCTGGCAGCAACACAGCACAGAATGAACAGGGCATCTGCTCACACGGCAGAAGGACCAGCAGGGAAAGCTCGGGCTGTGTCTCTTCAGCACACAAGAAGCTTTGCAACGGGGTCACCATCATTGCAGTCTCTCCTCGGTTTCATACCTAAAAGTCCATTTGAATCCAAATTCTCAGGTGGTGTCTCTCAGCTGCCCAGCAGCACAGTTAGTACAGCACGAACGTTTGGCCTCTGCTCCCACAGCAGAAGAGCCAGGATTGAAAGCTGGTGCTGGACCTGTTCAGCACACAATCACCTTTACATTGGTGCATCCATCGTTGCTTTCACTGCTCACTTTCATACAGGAAAAGCATTTGAATGGAATCAGTCCAGATGCTGCTCTCTGCTGCGCAGCAACACAGTCAGCACAGAATGAACAGTGGCATCTGCTCACACGGCAGAAGGAGCAGCAGGGAAAGCTAGTGCTCTGCTTCTCCAGCACACAAGCAGCTTTGCAACGGGGTCACCATCATTGCAGTCTCTCCTCGGTTTCATACCTAAAAGTCCATTTGAATCCAAATTCTCAGGTGGTGTCTCTCAGCTGCCCAGCAGCACAGTTAGTACAGCACGAACGTTTGGCATCTGCTCCCACAGCAGAAGAGCAAGGATTGAAAGCTGGTGCTTGGACCTGTTCAGCACACAATCCCTTTTACATTGGTGCATTCATCGTTGCTTTCACTGCTCACTTTCATACAGGAAAAGCATTTGATGGAATCAGGTCCAGAGCTGCTCTCTGCTGCGCAGCAACACAGTCAGCACAGAATGAACAGTGGCATCTGCTCACACGCCAGAAGGACCAGCAGGGGAAAGCTAGTGCTCTGCTTCTTCAGCACAAAAGCAGCTGTGCAACGGGGTCACCATCATTGCAGTCTCTCCTCGGGTTCATACCTAAAAGTCCATTTGAATCCAAATTCTCAGGTGGTGTCGCTCAGCTGCCCAGCAGCACAGTGAGTACAGCACGAACGTTTGGCATCTGCTCCCACAGCAGAAGAGCCAGGATTGAAAGCTGGTGCTGGACCTGTTCAGCACACAATCCC
Source organism: Pezoporus flaviventris (assembly GCF_033815535.1). NCBI lineage: Eukaryota > Metazoa > Chordata > Aves > Psittaciformes > Psittacidae > Pezoporus > Pezoporus flaviventris. Next base: position 1,202 of record NW_026893241.1, on the reverse strand, counting down.
CTTTACATTGGTGCCTCCATCGTTGCTTTCACTGCTAACACTCATACAGGAAAAGCATTTGAATAGAATCCGTCCAGAGCCTGCTCCCTGCTGGCAGCAACACAGCACAGAATGAAGAGTGGCATCTGCTCACACGGCAGAAGGAGCAGCAGGGAAAGCTAGTGCTCTGCTTCTTCAGCACACAAGCAGCTTTGCAACGGGGTCACCATCATTGCAGTCTCTCCTCGTTTTCATACCTAAAAGTCCATTTGAATCCAAATTCTCAGGTGGTGTCTCTCAGCTGCCCAGCAGCACAGTTAGTACAGCACGAACGTTTGGCCTCTGCTCCCACAGCAATAGAGCCAGGATTGAAAGCTGGTGCTGGACCTGTTCAGCACACAATCACCTTTACATTGGTGCATCCATCGTTGCTTTCACTGCTCACTTTCATACAGGAAAAGCATTTGAATGGAATCAGTCCAGAGGCTGCCTCTCTGCTGCGCAGCAACACAGTCAGCACAGAATGAACAGTGGCATCTGCTCACACGGCAGAAGGAGCAGCAGGGAAAGCTAGTGCTCTGCTTCTTCAGCACACAAGCAGCTTTGCAACGGGGTCACCATCATTGCAGTCTCTCCTCGGTTTCATACCTAAAAGTCCATTTGAATCCAAATTCTCAGGTGGTGTCTCTCAGCTGCCCAGCAGCACAGTTAGTACAGCACGAACGTTTGGCTTCTGCTCCGACAGCAGAAGAGCCAGGATTGAAAGCTGGTGCTGGACCTGTTCAGCACACAATCCCTTTTACATTGGTGCATTCATCGTTGCTTCACTGCTCACTTTCATACAGGAAAAGCATTTGAATGGAATCAGTCCAGAGGCTGCTCTCTGCTGCGCAGCAACACAGTCAGCACAGAATGAACAGTGGCATCTGCTCACACGGCAGAAGGAGCAGCAGGGAAAGCTAGTGCTGTGTCTCTTCAGCACACAAGCAGCTTTGCAACGGGGTCACCATCATTGCAGTCTCTCCTCGGGTTCATACCTAAAAGTCCATTTGAATCCAAATTCTCAGGTGGTGTCTCTCAGCTGCCCAGCAGCACAGTTAGTACAGCACGAACGTTTGGCATCTGCTCCCACAGCAGAAGAGCCAGGATTGAAAGCTGGTGCTGGACCTGTTCAGCACACACAATCACCTTTACATTGGTGCCTCCCATTGTTGCTTTCACTA